>NC_142008.1:126271688-126533995 GCF_049901715.1 Pseudonaja textilis | reverse complement strand
ATATATATTTCCAAAAACTAAATTAAAAATGTTTTTTAAGTGCTGGGGTTAGTTGAGAAAAAAATCTTAGTCCACCCCTTTGAATAGCAGAAGCCAGCATTTTTGCATTATAATCCAGTTTTCTATTTATTTATTTATTTATTTTTCTTGGCAGGTGAAATGGGATTGTATTAACCACAAGTATCAGGAAAAGAAGAAAAATTACAAAAATTCAGGATATATCGTCCTCACTCAGTGTAAGGTGAGCCTTTTAGCGGTCATCATTCATCAAGGTTTAGGTAAGACCAAACCTTAAGCAAAATTATTTTTAAAACTGCGGGTCTCCCCGCTTTGAAATTCTCAAACAGGAGATGCCAGTTACTGCTCAGCTCAATGTTCTGACCTGACTTCCAAGATTATGAAGCTGACTTTTCGTCCCCCAGTTCTTCCCCAGCCTCCTCGCTACCCGAGTCTTCCACCAGTTCTGCTGGCTGCGGGCAGGCAGGCCACAACACTCAGCAGTTCAATCCTCATAATCAGATAGAGAGAAAAAATAATATTTCTAAGCTTGAAAAAAGATGGTTCCGAGGTTATGGATCATGTCAGGCTTCAATTGCTGGAAAGTTATAGCTGATCAGATTTTCAGGTAGTCCTCGACTTACGAGGAGAATCGAGCCCATCATTTCTGTTGCTAAGAGAGATCAGTCGTTAAAAATGAGTTTTGCCCCATCTTACGACCTTCTTTGCCACAGTGGTTAAGCGAATCACTTCTGTCGTTAAATTAGTCACATGGTCGTTAAATGAATCCACCTTTCCTGTGGATGTTGCTGGTCAGAAGGCCGCAAAGGGAACCACATTTCCCGGGACATTGCAACCGCATAAACACGAGTTGGTCGCCAAGCGTCATGTGACTGTAGGCGATGCTGCAACAGTCAGAAGTGGCAATAAGCCACTTTTTTTTCAGGGCCGTTGTAACTTTGAACAGTCACTAAATGAACCGTTATAAGTGGAGGACTATCTGTATTCCTTAACTACATGGCTGGCTCAGGAATTCTGGGAGTTGAAGTCCACAGGTCCTAACATTGCCATAGTTGACCAACCCTACTTCCGGGCTGTTGGTACAGTTGGTCCTCGACTTACGACCACAGTTGAGCCCCTAATTTATGATACTAAGTGAGAAATTTGTTCAAAGTGAACTTGATGACTTTTCTTGCCATATTGGTTAACTGAATCCCTGCTGTTGTTCAATTAGTCATACGGCCATTAAGTGAATCTGGTTTCTCCGTTGACTTTGCTTGTCAGAAGGTCCCAAAGGGGGATTGGATGTGACCCTGGAGCTCTGCAACAGCCATCATAAATGCGCGTCAGTTGTCAAACATCCCAATATAAAAATCACGTGATCACAGGGATGCTTGAAATGTTAGGTATTTTGCCAGAAAAATATAATAAAGGGAATGTATATTTAATACAGGAAACGGGCTACTATGCCCGAATCGGGGCGAACCGATAGCTAATTTTATCATTTTTAATAGCCGGCTCAGTGAACCGGTAAATCCCAATCCTGGCTGCCCCACTCACCCCGCCCTGCCCCTCCCTGGAGTCCCCACGCAGCCCGTTTTGGATCCCAGTTAAGTACGGGGTCTACGTGGAGGCTTGAAAAACAGGCCTCCTGGAGGCTTCAGAAGTTCGGGGAAATGAGCCCATTTTCAGACTCCAGAGGGCCTCCAGAGCCTGAGGAGGCCATTTTCCCCCTCGCAGAGGCTTGAGGAAAGCCTCCGGAGCCCTGGGAAGGCGAAAACACCCCACCTCCCCCACTGCGGTGCAGGAGGCTAACTAGGCCACGCCCACTCAGCAACCAGGCAGAGAACCGATGGCTGAAGTTTTTGAGGCCCATCCCTGATTTAATATGACATTATTTTGACAGCACAATGCTGGGAAAATAAGGAAACTCCTTCAGATGAAAATATAATCATAAAAACATCAGATTGCGCATAAGTGGACAGGTTAACGTTGAAGATAAAGAAAACGCAGAATATTAACTTGGGATTTGTTTTACCAATGGTTAGATAATAAAGGTAGAAATTTAGAAGTTGGAGGAATACCATTATCTACAAGTAAGGAATACTATGACTACTATTATTATGTATATGTAAAATGATCCAGACACATTATCTATTAACTACGTTAAAGAAAAATGTATAAATATTTTTTTTAAAAAAACAAATGTTCACGAGTGTGAAAAAACAGTCCCAAGTCCCTTTTTTCAGTTGTAACTTCAACAGTCGCGAAATGAACTGTTGTAAGTTGAGGGCTACCTGTATTAATATTCTGGGCCTCCGAAGAAGAAAAGCAAAGATTCTGAAGATGGCTAGCCGTCGCACCCGTCATCCTTACCATCATTGTTTCTCTGCAGATGGAGAAAGTCCACACCTTCCTAGATTACATCATGGGTGGCTTACAAATCTCCTTCACGGTAAGTTTTATAATTAAGAATTAAGAGAAAGGAGGAATCCTTATGCTGACTGTTTATTATCTATTTTTTATTGATTGATTGATTACCTGTATGTAGAATATAATGGAATAGAAATAACAGAAACAGAAATAGAATAGAAATAGAATAGAAATAGAAAAATAGAATAGAATAGAATAGGAGATTGGGATAAGAATAGAATAGAATAGCATAGAATAGAATAGAATAGAATAGAATAGAATAGAATAGAATAGAAGATTGGAATAAGAATAGAACAGAATAGAATAGAATAGAATAGAATAGAATAGAATAGAATAGAATAGAATAGAATAGAATAGAATAGAATAGAAGATTGGAGTAAGAATAGGATAGGATAGGATAGGATAGGATAGGAGATTGGAATAAGAATAAAATAGAATAGAGTAGAATAGAATAGAATAGAATAGAATAGAATAGAAGAATTAGAAGGGACCTTGGAGGTCTTCTAGTCTAACCTCCTGCTCAAGCAGGCAACCCTATGCTATTTCAGACAAATCACTGTCTAATCTCTTCTTAAAGGCCTCCAGTGTTGAAGTACCTACAACTTCTGGTGGCAAGCAGTTCCACTGGTTCATTGTCCTCCATGTTAGGAAGTTTCTCCTTCATTCAAGGTTGTTTCTCTCCTTGATTTGTTTCCATCCGTTGCTTCTTGTCCTGCCTTCAGGGGCTTTGGAAAATAGGTTGACCCCTTCCTCTTCTTTGGGGCAGCCCCTCAAATACTGGAAGATTGCTATCATGTCACCCCCAATTCTTTTTTTTTCTCTACACTATCCCACCCAGATCCTGCAACTGTTCTTCATATGGTTTCCTTTTTTTGTCTCCGGGCCTTTGATCATCTTAGTTGCTTTCCTTTGCACTTTTCTAACCATCTTTTTTGTAAAATGTGGTGACCAAAAATGGATGCAGGATTCCAGGTGTGGCCTTACTAAGGCTTTACAAAGCAGTGCTAATACCTCACATGATTTTGATTCTGTGCCGCTCTTGATACAACCCAGGAGTGTGTTCACTTTTTTGGCTGCCACCGCACGCAGCTGGCTCAAGTTTAACCTTCATAGCAATAAGCAAAGGTTTCACTCCTGTGAAATTCCCAGAACTTTTTTTTTGAAACTTGCTCGGTGCCTTAAATGAGACTGGGAAAATTCCAAAATTCCAGACTCCTGGTTACAATCAGGGGTGGGATTCGGCCCAGTTTCGGGTGAACCAGTAGTTACGGTGATGATTTGGCCCCGCCCACCCGCGCGCTGTCCTATTTTGTCCTTTGTTTCCGGGGTTTTCAGCTTCGCTGTTTAGCGTGGCGCAATGGAGTTCCGTAGCTCAGCTGACTTACTCACTGGGACTCCGGCAGAAGGTAAGTTTTAGAGCTGAAAAAAACGGCGTTTTTTTAAATGCTACGCACACGCTCACCAAACCAGTTGTTATAGCAGTTGAATCACACCTCTGGTTACGATGCTCTAACTGCTAGGCTACACCGCTATCTCTCTCTCTCTCTCTCTCTCCCTTGCCCAGGTAGCCATTGACTTCACAGCCTCCAATGGTGACCCCCGAAGTGAACACTCGCTCCATTTCATCAACCCCCGGGAGCCCAACGAATACCTGAAAACTTTGTCATCCGTGGGCGAGATCTGCCAGGATTACGACAGGTACAGGATAGGCTTGCGCCTGGAATGTTGGAACTATAACTCCCAGAATTCCCCCTGCCCCCCATCCGGGTGGGAAACTAAACTGCATTTTCTCTTCCAGCGATAAACGGTTCCCGGCCTTTGGTTTCGGAGCGCGAACCCCTCCTGATTTCAAGGTAAGAGTCCCGAGATCCGATGAAGACAAATTGTTCCCTTTTGGGCTCCGGGTTCGAATCCTTGCTCCTGTTTTGTTTCATTTTGTTATTTTTTTTCTTTTCTTGGATAGGTGTCTCACGATTTCGCCATCAACTTCGATCCGGAGAATCCCGAATGTGAAAGTAGGAAGGATTGTGTTATTTGGGTGGAATTGTGTGCTCTTGTGCTATCTGCTGATTTTTTTTTTAAAAAGAAAGATCTGTGGGTTTAAAAACCCAGAAGTCACTTGGTGGAGCTGGCAGAAGGAAGGAAGGAAGGAAGGAAGGAAGGAAGGAAGGAAGGAAGGAAGGAAGGAAGGAAGGAAGGAAGCAGGCAGAAGGGTGGAAAAAAAGGAAGGAGGAAGAAGGGTGGCAGAGGAAGGAAAGGAAGGAAGAAGGAAGGAAGGAAGGAAGGAAGGAAGGAAGGAAGGAAGGAAGGAAGGAAGGAAGGAAGGAAGGAAAGAGATAATTTTTTGAAAGAGGAAATATTAAGGAGGGAAGGAGGAAGGGCGCAAGTGCCCGGCGGGAAGTTGACCTGTGCCAGATCTGGTGGGAATCTAAGTTTCTTTCCTTCCCTGGCAGAGATTCTTGGGGTGATCGAGGCTTACAAGCGCTGTCTGCCCCAGATCGAGCTGTACGGCCCCACCAATGTGGCACCCATCATCAACAAGGTGGCAGGACCTGCAGCCGAAGAGGAGAAAAGTGGCAAGCCCACGGTACGGGTGGGGTGGGACCTCTAGAGCCCTATCTAATGAAATTCAACAGAGAGAAAAATCCAAGTTTTGCACTTAGGCAAGAAAAACCAAAAGTACACATATTTCCCCGAAAATAAGACCCTGTCTTATATATTTTTTTTGTGACACACACAAAAAAGGTACCAGGTCTTATTTTCAGGGGATGTCATCCAATAACCTTACTTGTGCATATCGTCCCCGGCCTCCTTTTCGCTGTCAGAGGCCTTCAGGAACTTCTTCTGTGGCTGGCAAGGCCTCTGCAGCCGATAACAGAGCTTGGATCGATCCAGACCTTTGTTATCAGCTCCAGAGGCCTTCAGGAAAGCCTTGCCAGCCTTGCCGGCTGCAGAAGAAATGTGTGCATTAGGTGTGTGAGGCCTGGCTACACCTGTCCAAAGGCAAGTAGTAGGGCTGCCTCATCCGCCCATCCCCACCCTAGCTTAATGTTTACCCATCTACTCTGGAGTAGGGGGGATCTTAATTAGGGCTTATTTTGGGGGTAGGGCTTATATTGGGCGTACATGTAAAAATCAAGCTAGGACGTACTTTCTGGGTAGGTCATATTTTCGGGGAAACAGGGTAGACTAAGAGAAACCGGACTTCATAGCAGTCAGTGTGAGAGGGATCTTGGAGTCTTAGTGGGCAACCAGTTAAATAGGAGCCAGCCGAATGCGGTGGCAGCTTTAAAAAGCCAATGCAATCCCAAGTTGCATTAAAAGAGCGATACAATCAAGATCAAGGGAGGTTTTTGCCCAAAAGCAAAAAAAAAATTGGACAAAAATACACACATGGTGAGAGAAAATGATAAAGCAACACATAGACTTAAAGCCAGAAATATTTTTGTAGGTATAATACCGGAAAAATATGGCAAAGGAACATATATTTAAAACTACGTATCTTGACAGCAGCGGAAATTGTATTTGCGCAGCACTGGAAGAATGAGGAAATTTCTACAGATGAAAATATAATTAGAAAAATACTAGATCATGCAGAAATGGATAGGTTAACGTTGAAGATAAAGGACAAAGAAGTCACAGAATATTTTTTTTAACATGGGTTTTGTGTTTATCAATGGTTAGACAATAGAGGTAAAAATTAGAAGTTGGAATATCATTATTAGGTACAAGTGAAAAATATTATTACTTTATGTACAAGTAAACTGACACAGACAATACAATGTTTATTAAGCACTTACGTATGTTAAAGAAAAATGTATAAATAAAAATTTAAAGAAAGATCAAGGGAGGTACTAATAGCCTTAGTAAGACCACGCCTAGAGTACTGCATCCGGTTTTGGTCACCACACTTATAAAAAAGACATTGAGACTCTGGAAAAAGTGCAGAGAAGAGCAACCAGGATGATGAGGAGACTGGAGGCTAAAACATACGAAGAACAATAGCAGGAACTGGGACTGGCTAATCTAGGGAAGAGAAGGACCAGGGGAGACAGGATAGCTGTCTTCCAATATTTGAGGGCTGCCCCAGAGAGGAGGAAGGGGTCAAGCTATTCTCCAAAGCACCCGAAGGCCAGACAAGGAATAATGGACAATTTATAATGATCCAGGATAGAGTCAACCTAGAAATAAGGAGAAATTTCCTGACAGGGAGAACAATCAACCAACAGAACAGAAGTTGCCTTCGGAAGTTATGGGAGCTTCATCCCTGGAGGCTTTCAAAAAGAGACTGGACTTCTGACATCTGTCAGAAATGGTGTAGGGTCTCCTGCTTGGGCAGGGGTTGGACTAGATGACCTACAAAGTCCCTTCCGACTCTGTTAATCTGGGGCACCAGAGGGGGTCTCGTCCCATTTGCTCCTCGTGGCTTTGAGGTATCGTCCTCTCTCCTCTTCCCGCAGAAGTACCGCGTGCTGCTTATCCTGACCGATGGGGTGGTGAGCGACATGCCCGAGGCCTGCGATGCCGTTGTGCGGGCCTCCCGTCTGCCTCTCTCCATCATCATTGTGGGCATTGGGAACGCCGACTTCTCTGACATGCGGGAGCTGAATGGGGACCGCGGGATGCTGGAGACGGAGGAGGGCCGGGCCGTCCGCGACATTGTGCAGTTTGTGCCCGTGAGGGAGTTTAAGAAGGTGAGGGCGGGGGCTCTGCCAGGCTCTTCTGGGCAGGGGTGGGAGTAGCTACCCAGGCCGCCAAGAGGGGTTAAAGGCCTGCTTGGAGCATCGGTTCTGTGGGCTTGAATTTCGGTCTGTATACAGTCCTTCTTTCTCAATTTGTCTTTCCTTCCTTTCTTCCTCCCTTCTCTCTGTCTCCTTCCTTCCCTCTTCCTTCCTTCCCTCTATCACCTTTGTTCCTTCCTCCATTCTCTCGGTCTCCTCCCTCCCTTCCTTCACCCTCCTTCTTTCCTTCCTCTCACCCTCCTTTATATTTCCTTCCTTTTTTCCTCCTCCCTCCCTCCTTCCCTTCCTTCTCCTTGTCCTTCCTTCCATCCTTCCTTCTTTCCTTCCTCTATTCTGCCTCCTTCCTTCCTCCATCCTCCTCCTTCTCTCCTCCCTCTGTCCTTTATACTTCTTTCCTTCCTTTTTCTTTTCTTTCTCCATCCTTCTCTCCCTTCCCCTTGTCTCCTTCTTTTTCCTTCATTCCTTCTCTTTCTTTTCCTTCCTCTTTCTCTCACTCCCTCTCTTCATTTCATTCTACCTATTTTCCTTCCTTCTTTCCTCCCTTCTCTGTCTCCTTTCTTCCCTCTTTCCTTCCTTCTCTCTACCTTCGTTCCTCTGTTCCATTCTCTGTCTCCTTCCTTCCTTTCCTTCCCTTCCTCTTTCTGCCCCCTCTCTCTTCTTTTTATTCTACCTATCTTTTCCTTCCTTCCCTTCCACCCCCCTCCCTCCCTTCTTTCATTTCCTTTCTCACATTCTACCTTTCTTCTCTTTCCTTCCTTCCTTCCTTCCTTCCTTCCTTCCTTCCTTCCTTCCTTCCTTCCTTCCCTTCCTTCCTTCCCTTCCCTTCCTTCCCTTCCTCCTTCCTCATCTCCTCTTCCCTTTCCTTCCTTGCTTCTTTCTTTTCCTTCCTCTCTCTTCCTCTCTTTCCTTTCCTTCTACCTTTCTTTTCCTCCCTCCCTTCCTTCCCACTCTCCTTTCTTTTATTCCCAGGCTGGCCCCAATGCTCTGGCCAAGACCGTTTTGGCTGAAGTCCCCAAGCAGGTGGTGGAATATTACGGGAGCAAAGGAATCCCCCCGGGGACACAGAAACCGTCCTCGCCACTGCCCCAGTGAGACCCCTCCCCACAAGCACCACCCCCCTGTGGGCTTGATCTGCCCAGCACCTGAATGTGAGTTTTAAAAGCAACTTGGAGTTGCCAAGGTTGAGAAATTCTGGCCAAGCGGCTGGTTTGGGGAGAGGTGCGAGGTAGAAATAGACATAAATTTTGGGTGGACAGCGGTGAAAAAATAGGTGAGAATTAGCAAAATAGAAACCGAAGGCTGCACCAACTCGAGAAGGCCTAATCCTCTTAGAAGGGTGGGGACTTCAACTCCCAGCATTCTCCCTCTCCCTCTATCTCCCTCTATCATAGCTGAGCATGCTGGGAATTGCAGTTCCCGCTCCCTTGGAAGGGAGAGTCTTGAACCTGGCCTGTTGCCCTCTTTCTAGCCAGCTTTGTTAGTTGTTTTGCTGAAAAAAATCACCCCACAATCATCAAGAGAGGGCAGGAGGGCAACATCCACGGGGCAAAGGCCAAACAGAGGCCTCATGGGGACTCCAGGGGTCATCTGTACAGCTTTCCCACAACTGCAAGAATCCGGATGTAGGTTGACAAGTGGTTTGTTTGAACTGGCAGATTTGTGGGTTGTGTGAACCATCAGGAGGGAAATAGGAATGAAGCAATTCCCAAAACAAAAGACTCTTGGGGACTCCAGCGGTCATCTGTACAACTTTCCCCAAACTGGAGGACCTCGAGTGTAGATTTAGTGGTGGGGTTGTGTGAATCAGCAGATTTGTGGTTGTGTGAACCATCAGGAGGGCAGCTGGCATGAGGCAAAATCTAAAATAGAAGACGCTTGGGGGGATTCCAGAGGTAATCTATACAGCTTTCCCACAACCGCAAGAACCCGGGTGTAGATTTAGTAGTGGGGTTGTATGAACTGGGAGATTTGTGGGTTGTGTGAACCATCAGGAGGACAACAGGAATGAAGCAAATCCAAAAACAGAAGACTTTTGGGGGACTTCAGAGATCATCTGAATAGTTTTGCTACAACTGCAAGAACCCGGGTGTAGGGTTAGTGGGTTGTGTGAATCGGCAAACTTTGGAAATGACTATTGTACATCAATTTCTCTCTCCCTCTGTCTCTCTATCTCCCTCTCTCTTCCTCCCTGTCTCTCTTTCTCCCTCCCTCTCCCTTTGCCTATCTCCCTTTCCCTTTCCCTCTCTATCACTATCTCCATCTCTCCCTCTATCAACCCTCTCCCTCCCTCCCTCTATCTCTCCCTCCTTCTCCCTCTATCTCCCACTCTCTTCCTCTCCTTCTATCTATCTCCCTCTATCTCTCCCTCTCCCTCCTTCTCCCTCTCTCCCTTTCCCTCTCCCTCTATCTATCACTATCTCCATCTATCTCCCCCGTCCCTCCCTCTATCTCCCACTCTCTTCCTCTCCTTCTATCTATCTCCCTCTATCTCTCCCTCTCCCTCCTTCTCCCTCTCTCCCTTTCCCTCTCCCTCTATCTATCACTATCTCCATCTATCTCCCCCGTCCCTCCCTCTATCTCTCCCTCTCCCTCCTTCTCCATCTCCCTCCCTCTCTCTCCTTCTATCTCTCTATCTCCCTCTATCTCTCCCTCTCCCTCCTTCTCCATCTCCCTCCCTCTCTCTCCTTCTATCTCTCTATCTCCCTCTATCTCTCCCTCTCCCTCCTTCTCCCTCTATCTCCCTCTCTCCTCCTCTCCCTCTAACTCTGTCTATCTCCCTCCCTCTCCCTCTATCACTATCTCCATCTATCTCCCCCCTCTCCCTCCCTCTATCTCTCCCTCTGTCTATCTCCCTCTCTCTTCCTTTCCCTCTCCCTCTATTTCTCACTATCTCCATCTCTCCCTCTATTTCCCCCTCTCCCTCCCTCTATCTCTCCCTCCCTCTATCTCTCCCTCCCTCTATCTCTCCCTCCTTCTCCCTCTATCTCCCACTCTCTTCCTCTCCTTCTATCTATCTCCCTCTATCTCTCCCTCTCCTCTTCTCCCTCTATCTCCCTCTATCTCTCCCTCCCTCTATCTCTCCCTCCTTCTCCCTCTATCTCTCCCTCTCCTCCTCTCCCTCTATCTCCCTCTATCTCTCCCTCTCCTCCTCTCCCTCTATCTCCCTCTATCTCTCCCTCTCCCTGCTTCTCCCTCTATCTCCCTCTATCTCCCTCTCTCTCCCTCTCCCTCTCCCTATCACTATCTCCATCTATCTCCCCGTCCCTCCCTCTATCTCTCCCTCTCCCTCCTTCTCCCTCTCTCTTCCTCTCCTTCTATCTCTCTATCTCCCTCTATCTCTCCCTCTCCCTCCTTCTCCCTCTCTCTTCCTCTCCTTCTATCTCTCTATCTCCCTCTATCTCTCCCTCTCCCTCCTCCCTCTATCTCCCTCTAACTCTGTCTATCTCCCCCTCTCTCTCTCTCCATCTCTCCCTCTATCTCTATCTCCCCCCACTCTCTCCCCTCTCCCAGGTGCCTGTTTCTCTGTCCTCACACCTCCGTCTTCCAGCCTCCAGTCCCTTCGGGAAAAAAAAGAGACAAAACGAACGGGGGAGCTGCCTCCATCCTCTGCGGCTCCAGGCCTCCAAGCAGCGACTCAGGACGTCAGCTGGCACCGCGGGCATCGGTCACCCCCTCCCCCCAAAGTCCCCCCCTTCTCTGCCCTCCCTGATCTTGGCCTGAACCCCCTCCCTCCCCCCTCAATAGCTTGCCGGGGCTGACCCCCACATCCTTTAATAAACACCGTGAAATCCTCCTGAAATTCTCAATTCTTGCCTGGGCTCCTTACCGGACGATTCGAAGGGGGGTTTCTTTTCGAACGGAGTTACAGGTAGTCCTCGACTTACAGCTGTCCATTTATGCGACCGTTCGAAGTTGCAGCAGCGCCGGAAAAAAAGTGACTTGGGGCTGGTCCTCACACTTACAACCAATACTTGACTTACGACAGGTCCTCACACTTACATCTGGTTCTCATACATGGCCAGTCCTCACACTTACATCTGGTCTTCATACTTACAACAGCCAGTCTTTACATGTAAAACAACCAGTCCCTGCACTTACAGCCAGTCCTCTCACTTACAACAGACAGTCCTCTCATGTACAACAATAGGTCCTTGCACTTACAGCCAGTCCTCACACTTACAACAGCCAGTCCTCTCATATACAATACTAGGTCCTTGCACTTACAGCCAGTCCTTACACTTACAACCAGTCCCCATACTTACAGCCAGTCCTCACACTTACAACAGCCAGTCCTCACATGTACAACAGTCAGTCCTCGTATGTACAACACCAGGTCCTTGTACTTACAGTCAGTCCTCACACTTACAACAGCCAGTCCTCACATGTACAACACCTGGTCCTTGCACTTACAGCTGGTCCTCTCAATTACAGCATGTCCTTGCACTTACACCCAGTCCTCACATTTACAGCCGGTCCTCACATTTACGACCCTCACAGCATTTCCCCCCCCAGTCACATGAACATAATCCAAGCATTTGGCAACCGACATGCGTTAACGATGGTTGCAGTGTCCACCCCCT
The DNA here is from genome assembly GCF_049901715.1 of Pseudonaja textilis. NCBI lineage: Eukaryota > Metazoa > Chordata > Lepidosauria > Squamata > Elapidae > Pseudonaja > Pseudonaja textilis. The sequence continues at coordinate 126,522,243 of NC_142008.1, read as the reverse complement.
GGGGTCGTATAATCACCATTTGGGACTTTTCTGGCCGATTTCCCATCAGCAAAGCCCATGGGGGCATCTGGGTTCACTTAATGACCACAGGTTCACATAATGACGATCTGTGGTGATTTGCTGAAGATTGGTAGCAATAAAGGTTATGAAATCAGGGGCGAGTCGTTTAACCGCTGCTTGGCTCATCACCTCACCACCGCTGTCAGGAGGAAATTCTGGTCCCCAATTATGGTCGTAAGTTGAGGATTACGACCTGTTAAAAATACTGATTTTTTTTTTTTTGCCAAGAGAAAAAATTATAAATTTTCACGGACTGGTGATGGACATTTAATCTGGATATTGATTTTGAAGGAAGTGCGTAAGATAAATATTGGGGAAGGGTTAATAGGGATCTCTAATTCAGAGATAGGCCAAGTTGGTTAATTAATAACCTGGTTAGTCCATCCTTAACCTCAGTAGCAGTTCGGGTCAGTGATTCTCAACCTTGGCTAGCTGGGGAATTCTGGGAGTTGTAGTCTTAAAGTGGCCAAGGTTGAAAAATAGTGTTTTACATAATTTAAAAAAATAAACCCCTTTAATCACAATTTTAACAGTTAATCATGATTTTATAGTAATAGAGGAGTTTTGACTTTGGCCAATAGGATGCCAAACATTTACAGGGTGGGGTCCAGGACTATTGACCCTGGGGGCTTGCTTTCGACATGAGAGCCAGTTTGGTGTAGAGGTTAAGGTGTTGGTCTAGAAACCAGGAGACAGTGAATTCTAATCCTGCCTGGGCATTGGCAGAGGCTAGGTGACTTTGGGCCAATCACTAGGAGACTGGGAGTTCTAGTCCCACCTCAGGCGTGAAAGCCAGTTGGGTGACTTTGGGCCGATCACCAGAGAGTTTTAGCACTGCCTCAGATATGAAAACTGGCTGGGTGACTTTGGGCCAATCACTAGGAGATTGGGAGTTCTAGTCCCACCTCAGGCATGAAAGCCAGTTGGGTGGGCCAATTACCAGGAGACTGGGAGTTCTAGTCCCACCTCAGGCGTGAAAGCCAGTTGGGTGACACTGGGCCAATCACCAAGGAGTTTTAGCACTGCCTCAGGTATGAAAACTGGCTAGGTGACTTTGGGCCAATCACTAGGAGATTGGGAGTTCTAGTCCCACCTCAGGCATGAAAGTCAGTTGGATGACTTTGGGCCGATCACCAGGAAGTTCTAGTCCCCCATGAAAACTGACCGGGTGACTTTGGGCCAATCACCATGAGATTGGGAGTTCTAGTCCTGCCTTAGGCACAAAAGCCAGTTGGGTGATTTGGGGCCGATCATCTGGAGACTGGGAGTTCTAGTCATGCCTTAGGCATGAAAGCCAGTTGGGAGAACCTTGGGCCACATTGGAGACCGCATTAAGAAACGTTAGACCTTGATGATCCTAATTTAGCAATGACATGGTAAGTTGATGTCTCTGGAAGCACTAGACAGGTTCTAAACCATGATCCATGCCAAATCTCAGCTTGTCCTTCATTACGGGTGATTAACCTTACAGGCAATACCTCTGTGCATAGGCAGAGAGGATCCCATTCCCTCTTCCACCCATCCTAAGCACACCTCATCCAACGGGACCAAAGGAAGGTAGAAAACTACATGAAATGCTTTGCAAGGAAGAAAAACCTAAAACGTTTTTAAAAAATGCAGCCAGCTCCTGGTGTGAATCACATTATATATATATATTTTCCCCCCCTTTGCTAAACCCAAAGGCCAATCTGGGTTGTTTTGCAGTTTTTCTTCCTTGCAAAGCATTTCCTGTGGTTTTCTACCTTCCTTTGCGGCGTCCCTGGGCATTTCATTTATGGCAGATGTTCAGAAGCGCTATTAATCTGGCTCCTTTTGTTGGCATGGGGGAAAACACGGCCGTGAGAGAGTTCAAAAAAGCAAAGCACGGTGGGTAGAGAAACCGTGGGAAGACCATGCTTCGCCCCGACAAACTCCATTCAAACTCCCTTTTAAGAAAAATAACCTGGTTAGCCCATCCTTGTAAACATCACAGATCAGGGTTTCAATTCCCAGAATTCCCCGGCCAGAGTTGAAATCCACCCATCTTAAAATCACTAATTTGCTAATCCCAATGCTGGAGAGGCAACTTTTTATTTTTTTTATTTGTCAATTGCTTACAAGATAATAGGTATAAGTAAAAACATAGTTATCAATACATGGATACATATAAGAAAAATAAAAAAATAAAAATATATATAAAAGAAACAATAGCACAGGGACGGTAGGCATGTTGGTGCGCTTATGCACCAATTCTGGGAGTTGAAGTCCACCCATCTTAAACACTGCTGGGATTTCTAACTCCAGTGCTAAGTAAGAAATCCTGGTAGTTGAAGGCTACCCCATTTTAAAATCACTAAGATGGCTAACTCCCGTGCTGACTAGGGAATTCTGGGAGTTGAAGTCCACCCATCTTAAACACTGCTGGGATTTCTAACTCCAGTGCTAAGTAAGAAATCCTGGTAGTTGAAGGCTACCCCATTTTAAAATCACTACGATGGCTAACTCCCGTGCTGACTAGGGAATTCTGGGAGTTGAAGTCCACCCATCTTAAACACTGCTGGGATTTCTAAGTCCAGTGCTGAGTAAGAAATCCTGGTAGTTGAAGGCTACCCCATTTTAAAATCACTAAGATTGCTAACTCCCGTGCTGACTAGGGAATTCTGGGAGTTGAAGTCCATCGATTTTAAAGTCAGTAAAGCTGCTAATCCCGTGATGGCTAGGGAATTGAAGTTCACCCATCTTAAATTCGCCAAGGTTGGGCTGGATAATGTATTGCTAAACTCACCGTGGTGCAATGAAACATAATCCAGCTCCATCATCTACCCTTCCCCCGACCAGTTGGTCCTGTCCTGCTTGGCCGACCCCGTTCCCCGCTTCCCAGCCCCCATCCGGGGTCCAAGCCAACACAGGCCATCTTGGGCCTGCTCCCTCTGAGCGCATCAGCCCAGCTCAGCAGAAAAGGCCCCTTACTCGGTCATTAGGGATGAGTTCTCCACTTTTGGCACAAATGGCTTTGCTTTCTTCTTTGAGGGAGGAACTGCTTATCCAGCAGATGTCTTGGGAAGAAGAGCCAGCAGGGCAGGCGTGTGTGTGTGTGTGTGTGTGTGTGTGTGTGTGTGTGTGTGTTGTCGTCTCTGTGCCAGGAGCATCCCAGAAGTGGATCACAGCTCTCCAGGGAGATAGGTTTCCTCGATGTCCATCACTCATCATGTCTATTTGGGGGGAAGGGAGGCAGATAGGAAGGAAGGAAAAAGGAGGGAGGGAGGGAATGAAGGAGGGAAGAAGGAAGGAAGATAGGAAGGAAAGAAAAAGGAGGGAGGGAGGAGGAGGGAGGGAGGGAAGAAGGAAGGAAGGACAGAAGGAAGGAAAAAGAAGAGGGAAGAAGGAAGGGAATGAAGGAGGAAAGAAGGAAGGAGGATAGGAAGGGAGGGAGGGGAGGAAAGGAAGGTAAGGAGGAGAGAGCAGGAAAGAAGGGGAGGAGGGAGGGAGGGAATGAAGGAGGAAAGCTGGAAGGAAGATAGGAAAAAGGAACAAAACGAGGGGAGAAGGAAGGAAGGAAGGAAGGAAGGAAGGAAGGAAGGAAGGAAGGAAGGAAGGAAGGAAGGAAAGATGGTTGTCCAGTCTCTTCTTGAAAACCTCCAGGGTTGGAGCACCCACAACTTCTGGTGGCAAGGAGTTCCACTGGCAGATTGTTCTCCCTTAGGAAGTTTCTGCTTAATTCTAGGTTGCTTTTCTCCTGGATTAGTTTCCATCCATTGCTTCTAATCCTGCCTTCTGGTGCTTTGGAGAACAGCTTGACCCCTTCTTCTTTGGGGCAGCCCATCATCTATCTATCTATCTAATCTATCTATCTATCTATCTATCTATCTATCTATCTATCTATCTATCTATCTACCTACCTACCTACCTACCTACCTACCTACCTACTCTATCTATCTATCTATCTATCTATCTATCTATCTATCTATCTATCTATCTATCTATCTATCTATCTATCTAAACACTACTGTTATATCACCCCCTAGTCCTTCTTTTCCTTAAAGTAGACCTACCCAATTCCTGCAACTGTTCTTCATTTGTTTTAGCCTCCAGCCCTTTAATTCTCTCGGTTGCTCTCTTCTCTGCACTCTTTCCAGCGTCTCAACATCTTTTCTATATTGTGGTGACCAAAACTGGATGCAGTACTCTAGGTGTGGCCTTACTAAAGGCTTTGCAAAGCAGACAAGCACTTCATGACAGCAGCGTTACAATATCTCAGGGGTTGCCCCGAAGGAGAAGCGGGTCAACCTATTCTCCAAAGCACCAGAAGGCTAGACAAGAAATAATAGTTGGAAACTAATCCAGGACAGAAGGAGAAACTTCCTAACAGGGAAGACAATTAACCCGTGGAACTGCTGGCCACCGGAAGTTGTGGACGCTCCAATGCTGGAGGCCTTTAAGAAGAGATTAGACAGCCATTTGTCTGAAATGGTAGGGGGTTTCCTGCCTGAGCAGGAGGTTGGACTAGAAGACCTCCAAGGTCCCTTTCAACTCTGTTATTCTATCTATTCTAACGTGAGCTTGGTTTTATCTATCAATACAGCCTAGGGTTGCACTGGCTTTTTGGGCTGATGTAATCAGATTAGTTCCCCGGGCCTGGTACATTAAGATATTTAGCTCTGATGGGCCTGTCCATCCATTCAGCAATCGCTGCGTTCTCTCGGCTGTTCATAAATAATATTGATCGGCTCCATAATGCTTGCATCGGAGGGATGAAGCAGAGTGCGTGTCCAGCGGCAAGCTATTGTTAGTAAGATTTGCACAGCGGTGGAAAACTTAAAAGCAAGGCAAGAGGTTTGGGTCCCGGGAAAAGAAGCTGTCTCAGCGCGCCCCAGTCCCTCACCCCAATGGAAAGATGGCCTGTTTTATTTTATTTTTTTGCGACCTCCGGAAATGGTCGAGACTCTAGAAAGAGTGCAGAGAAGAGCAACGAAGATGTTTAGGGCGCTGGAGGCTAAAACATATAAAGAACATTTGATGGAATTGGGTAGGTCTAGTTTAATGAAAAGAAAGGCTAGAGGGGACACAAGAGCAGTCTTTCGATATATTGGAGGGGCTGCCCCAAAGAAGAGGGGGTCCACCCTGTTCTCCAGAGAACCAGAAGGCAGGATAAGAAGAAAGCAATCAAGGAGAAATTTCCTGACAGTGGGAAGAATTAACCCGTGGAACTCCTTGCCACCAGAAGTTGTGGGTGCTCCATAACTGGAGGCCTTTAAGAAGAAATTTGTCTGAAATGGTGTAAGGTTTCCTGCCTGACCAGGGGGTTGGACTAGAAGACCTCCAAGGTGCCTTCCGACTCTGTTATTCTATTCTATTCTGTGTTGTGTTATGTTCCATTCCAGCCCACATTTTATTTTATTTTATTTTATTATTTTATTTTATTTTATTTTATTTTATTTTATTTTATTTTATTTTATTTTATTTTATTTTATTTTATTTTATTTTATTTTATTATTTTATTTTATTTTATTATTTATTTTATTATTTATTTTATTTTATTATATTTTATTTTATTATTTTATTATATTTTATTATTTTATTCTATTCTATTCTACTCTTTTCTATTCTACTCTACTCTTTTATGTTCTATTCTACTCTATTCTATTCTATTCTATTCTATTCTATTCTATTCTATTCTATTCTATTCTTCTCTTTTCTATTCTACTCTTTTATGTTCTATTCTATCCTATTCTACTCAATTCTATTCTTTTCTATTCTATATTCTACTCCTTTCTTTCCTATTCTATTCTACTCTTTTCTATCGAAGGAAGGAAGGAGAAGAGGGGTAGAATGAAAGGAAGAAAGGGGGAGAGAGAAAGAGAGAAAAGAAAGAAGGAAAGCAAAAGAAGGAAGGAAGGGAAAGAAAGAGAGAGAGGAAGAAAGAAGGACAGAAGAAGAGGGAGATGATGGAGAGAAAGCGAGAAGGAAAGAAAAGAAAGATGGGAGGGAAGGAAAGAAAGAGAGAGAAGAAAAAAGGAAAGAAGAGAGTCTCAGATTGTGCTCTCCGTGACTTCTTGAAATAGCACTCAAGGCGTTTAATGATCCTCCCCTCCTTCCCCCACTTCTCCTCCCTCCCTCAGCATTTTTCCCCCAGTGGGAAGATCTTTTTCCTGGCGCGCCAAAGCGAAAAAAACCTAAAACCTTATCCCCCCCCCCGCTCCTCATCGTAGTCATCCTTGACTTGAGGAGGAAAAAAAAAAACCAAACCTGAGCATTTGGGGCAGGCCGGAGGAAGAAGAAATGGTATATATATAAAGGATTTCCTGCTTGAGGTAAGGGCGGGGGGGCGGGGTCAGACTAGATGACCTCCAAGGCCCCTTCCCGCTCTGTTCAGTTCTGTGAAAAAGCCAAGGGAAAAATGAAAAGCCCGAAACCCCCTCTGGCTTTCTCCGAAAGGAAGGACTCCATTCGAGAAGGGGACAGGGGGGCCTTCAAGGCCTTTTGGTGGTGGGTCCTGCCCTCCCCGAAAATAACGGGAGGGGAGGAGCTCCGGGAAAGAGGGCAGGATTAATTACACGGAGGCTATTAAGAGGAAGCAAAATGGAAATATTGGCAAGAGGCAACAGGCCAGCTTGGGCCCCAGGCCAGTTTTGCAAGCAAAATTTCCATCTCTCAATTACAGCCCCCCCCCGCCCTTCCCTCCCGGAAGACAGGTAGAAACATAGCCGGTCCTCGACTTAAAACCACAATCTCCATCGCTAAGCGAGACAGTTGCTCCAGTGAGTCTTTATGACCTTCCTTGCCACAGTTGCTAAGGGAATCCCTGTAATAACCGATTTAACAACACTCAGTTCAAAGTTATAAGGGCAACGAAAAAAAGGGAGTTATATGGCCAGTGTTCACACTTAATGACCATTGAGGCATGGTCCCGTGATCGCGTCATTTCCATTTGGGTGCTTGGTTCATATTTATGACGGTCGCAGGGGGGTTGGGATCCCCTTTTACGTCCTTCTGACCAGCAAAGTCCACGGGGAAGCCGTTTTTGTGTAACGACCGTGTGACTAATTTAACAACGGGAGAGATTCACTTGACGGTGGCCAGAAAAGCCGTAAAATGGGCTGAACTCAATTTCTCACCGAGCAACATAAATTCTGGGCTCTGTTGTGATCGTAAGTCGAGGACTACCCTGTAATATGTTGGGCACACGGTCGTTAAGTGAATCTGGCTTTCCGCACTGGCTTCGCTTGTCAGGCGGTCGCAAAAGGGGACACCGCCTCAACCCAGGATGCTGCAGCTGTCACAAATATAAACCAATTGTCAAGCCTCTCAATTTTGATCATGTAACCGCGGGGGTGCTTCAACGGTCGTAAGTGTGAAAAACGGTCAACGGTCACTTTTTACAGTGTCGTCGTAACTTGGAGCGGTTACTAATTGATCTCTTGTAAGTCAATGGGGAAACCAGATTCACTTCCTAACTTAAGCACTGCGGTGATTCACTTAATAACTGTGGCAAGAACGGTCGTAACACACAGGGCAAACGACACTAAGCAACTGTCTCGGTTAGCAACATAAACTGGGGCCGTAAGTCAAGCTATATTATTTAGAGGAACGGTTGATTATCCTGCATGGTGTAAATTAGGACCACTGAGTGCGCTTTCAGGCCATCTTCCTTTAGAGACCGCCTCGTTTAGCGACCATTCACAGACACGATGGTGATGGAAAATTAACCTTATGACCTTCGCAGATCTGGAAACAAAAGGGAAGCTGAAAAGAAGCTCCAAAGGACAGTTGCGGTTTCGTTTAGCAACTGCTTTGCTTAATGACCACTCACCCCCCCCCAATTGTGGTCACTACACGAGTACTTGATAGACTGGAGGTCAAAGCAGCCAAGCAGAACTCGAACGGAGAAAGTCGGAAAAAACAGGACATCCCGTACCCATTTTACAGATTGGGAACACTGAGTCTGGGGGGAAAAGCAATTAGCTAAATGTTCCCTAGTTGCAGAATCATTCCTGGCTTACAATTTTGGAGCCCGGTTGCGAAGGGTTGGCAGGCAGCTTTTTTGAATCACTTAGATTTCTCCTGGGAAAATTCAGATCCCTTTTCCAACTTGGAAACTCAGCAGAGGCTCCGTTTCTATTTTTTTAAAAACAATTAGAATGCAGGCTTTTAACTATTCAGATAGACTGTCCTGGGCTCTGGGGTGCCCTTCTCAGTATTGATCATTCTTTTCCTTCATTCCTCTTCTTCTTCTTCCTCCTCCTCTCCTCCTTTTCCTTCTTCTTCTCCTCCTCTCCTCTTCCTCCCCCCTCTTCCTCCTCCCCTCCTCCTTTTCCTTCTTCCTCTCTTCCCTGTCCTCTTCCTTTCCTCTTCCCCTCTCCTCCTCTCTCTTTCTTCCACTCCACTCCATGCCCCCCCTTCTCCTCCTCTCTCCTCTTCCTCCCCTCTTCCTCCTCTCCTCCTCCTTTTCCTTCTTCCTCTCCTCCTTTCCTCTTCCTCCCCCTCTTCCTCCCTCTCCTCCTCCTTTTCCTTCTTCCTCTCCTCCTCTCCTCTTCCTCCCCCCTCTTCCTCCTCCCCTCCTCCTTTTCCTTCTTCCTCTCTTCCCTGTCCTCTTCCTTTCCTCTTCCCCCTCTCCTCCTTCTCTTTCTTCCACTCCACTCCATGCCCCCCTTCTCCTCCTCTCCTCTTCCTCCCCCTCTTCCTCCTCTCCTCCTCCTTTTCCTTCTTCCTCTCTCCTCTCCTCTTCCTCCCCCCTCTTCCTCCTCTCCTCCTCCTTTTCCTTCTTCCTCTCCTCCTCTCCTCTTCCTCCCCCTCTTCCTCCTCCCCTCCTCCTTTTCCTTCTTCCTCTCTTCCCTGTCCTCTTCCTTTCCTCTTCCCCCTCTCCTCCTTCTCTTTCTTCCACTCCACTCCATGCCCCCCCTTCTCCTCCTCTCCTCTTCCTCCCCTCTTCCTCCTCTCCTCCTCCTTTTCCTTCTTCCTCTCCTCCTCTCCTCTTCCTCCCCTCTTCCTCCTCTCCTCCTCCTTTCCTTCTTCCTCTCCTCCTCTCCTCTTCCTCCCCCCTCTTCCTCCTCTCCTCCTCCCTTTTCCTTCTTCCTCTCCTCCTCTCCTCTTCCTCCCCCTCTTCCTCCTCCCCTCCTCCTTTTCCTTCTTCCTCTCTTCCCTGTCCTCTTCCTTTCCTCTTCCTCCTCTCCTCCTTCTCTTTCTTCCCCTCCACTCCATGCCCCCCTTCTCCTCCTCTCCTCTTCCTCCTCCTCCTGCTCATTTTCTCTTCCTTTTCCTTTTTCCTCTCCTCTTCCTCCTCTTCCCCTCCTCCTCCTCCTCCTTCCTCCTCTCACCTCCTCCTTCTTCTCCTTTCTTTTCCTCCTCCTCCCCTCCTCCTCTTCCCCTCCCCCTCTTCATCACAGAGTCAAATAGGATTTGGAATTTTTATCCACCTTCCCAAGGATCTGAGATAGGCAGATGTGGAAGTTTGGTACTGTTATGATTATAAATGGTAATAATCTTCCCTCTGCTGTAGACCCGAAACCCAGTGGCAAAGCAACGTATCCCATGTCTATTTAGAACTTTATGGATTTATATCCATCCTTGTGCCCTGACACCATTCAGATAACGGGAAGAGTTCATCCTTCTCCTGACACATTCACACAATACAGTTAACCCAGGTCAGGCAAAGGGTGCTGGCTGCAATCACTAAGCACTAACCCGATTGCAGGCTGGTGGTGTATGATGGTGGCTTATCACATCTTATTTGACTAATTGATGCATGGTGCAATACACCCCCCCAAAAAAAACCCCCCGGTGAATTAGATGTCTTGTGAATGCGGTTTAACCCCTTGCTTGGTTTGCACAAGGCTGCTACTTTAGAGTCTTTATGGCTAAAGGAAGCTAAGTTTGTGCAAAGTGGAAAAGAGGAAAATCGATGCATTCCACATCAGCTGTGCCAACGCATATCTGGAAGCCAGCTAAAATAATAATAATAGTAATAATAATAATAAGAGAAATTTGGAGAAGTCATCCTGACCCCATCTTTGGGGGTTTAATTGCAAGGCTCTGCTGCCACCAGGGCTGACAGCAGGGAGGGGGCAGCTTTCTTGTGCCCGCCCCCCCACCCACTCTTGGAGGATCCGGGGGCCTATTAAACCCAGCAGGGGTCTTAGAAGGATGCTATTCTAATATCTGTTATCATGCCTGATGCACCCAGATAATAATACCCAGGCTGCAAGCAGATGGTTTTAGAAGAAAAAGAAGGGAAGGAAGGAAAAAAGGAGAAAGGAAGGAAGGAAGGAAGGAAGGAAGGAAGGAAGGAAGGAAGGAAGAAAAAGAAGGAAGGAAGGAAGGAAGGAAGGAAGGAAGGAAGGAAGGAAGGAAGGAAGGAAGGAAGGAAAGAAAGAAAGAAAGAAAGAAAGGAAAGAAGGGAGAAAGAAAGGAAGGAAGGAAGGAAGGAAGGAAGGAAGGAAGGAAGGAAGGAAGGAAGGAAGGAAGAAAAAGATAGAAGAGGAAGGAGGAGGAAGGAAGGGGCAGAAAGAGAAAGAAGAAAGAAAAAGAAAAGTGGGAGGAAGGAAGAAGGAAGGAAAAGAAAAAGGGGGAGGAAGGAGGAGGAGGAAAGAAGGTAGAGAAAGAAAAAAGAAAGAAAGAGGGAGGGAGAAGGAAGGAAGGAAAAGAAAGAAGAGGAGGAGGAGGGAGGGAGGAGAAAGAAAAGAAAGAAAAAGAGAAGAAGAGAAAGAAAGAAAAGAAAAAAAACAAAGAAAGGAAGGAAATAAGAAAGGAAGGAAGGAAGGAAGGAAGGAAGGAAGGAAGGAAGGAAGGAAGGAAGGAAGGAGAAGAAAGAGGAAGAAGATTGTCCAATTTCCATTGTGAGGAAATGTTGCAAAAATTGAAGTTTTCGGGTGCCTGACAGTTTTTGCAGCTCTAAGATCAGTTTGCTAAGCTACCCTGGACTAACTAAGCTGTCACTGCTTCTCCATCAATCAATCAGAAAGCAGCAGCCCTGTGCTCAAGCAAAAGACCAATTTCAGATTGTTGGAACGGAAAATCCGTCTGGTTCGCTTCCAAACTGGGAGAAAGACGCTTGGAAACAACAACATGGAGGCTGATTGGAAAGTAGGTTGATTGATAAGCAGAACCACCCACAAAGACAGCGTGCAATTCTGGGTCCGCTGAACAACTGGTTTTTCTTGTACATGGGCTTTTTATACAGTTTTTACAGCATTTTGTAATCTGGAGGCTTCCTTTGTGTGTTTTTATTATTTCAATGGTAAGGCATCAGTAATTGATTTTATCCTGTTATCTATTGCCTCTAACCTGGCAGATATTTCTCTCTCTGAGAACAATGAGAATATATCTGCCGAATAAACCTCTGCATTGGGGACAGAAAGGGCATCCGGCCATTAAACATTCCGCTAGCTCCATTCCTTGGGATCTCTGTAGAAATCGTCGTCATCTCCTTTTAATGACCCCATAATTCCTTGCGGGGTGGAATCTAGGCAATTGAACGGAGCTGAGTGTTTACTGGCCAGATGCCCTTCCTGTTGCCAATACAGAGTTTTGTTCAGCAGATTTATTCTCAGTGTGCTCAGAGAGAGAGAGAAATATCTGCCTTTACCTAGGATCGAACTCACAGCCTCCTGATTGTGAGGAGAGAACTCCACCTCTAGTTAGTCCATCACACCTCTCCTGCAGAAATCACCAACAATTTTGTGGGAAAGTATTATTTTGCGCTCACCCTTGCTTTTGCTCACCCATCGTCACTTTTGGGAGGCCAGCCAACAGTTCTCTCTGACAGAATTTAGTCACTGAAACAACAAAAAAGTAATATTCTTATATGTACATCCTTATATGTACTCCAGTTACAACAGTTTGTTTAGCGACCATTCAAAGTTACAACACCACTGAAAAAAGCGACTTAGGGCCGTTTTTCACACTTATGACCGTTGCAGAAACCCCGTGGTCACCTGATCAAAATTCAGACGCTTGGCAATTGACTCGTATTTATGACGGTCGCAGTATCCCGGGGTCACGTGATCCCCTTTTGCGACCTTCCAAACAAGCAATAACAATATGGGGAAGCCAGATTTACTTAATAACCCTGTGACTCACTTAATAACTGCAGTGATTCACTTCACAGATCTGGCAAGAAAGGCCGTAAAATGAGGCAAGTCTCACTTAGCAACAGAAATGCTGGCCTCAACTGTGGTCATAAGTCGAGGATTACCTATATATCATGAAACAGGTCTATTTTTTATTTACCCTCTGAATAAAAGCCACCGATTACAAAAAAAGAGAGAGAAAAAAAAAATAGTAGATAAAATGCGGCCCTCTTTGTGGATCAGGGATCAGTATTTCAATACAGAATGGGCACTTTTGAGGGAAGAGAAATGGAGAAATTTTGACCAAATTTCCTTTTTGTGGGGGTTTTTCGTCTCATAGTTTTGAACACTGGAGAGAAATAAAGCTTTATTTCTTTATTTCTTTGCTTATTTTGCCCTCCTGTACTTTTAGGCTGTGGCTGTCCTGGCAGTGGGTGAGGTTTAAAATCAATTAAATCGATAAAGCGCTTTTAGGTAGGTACGGTATCAAAATTCAATGCATCGCCATAATGGCACCTGCCCCTCTGGGTCGCCTAATAACTCCCTCTCTGATTAGCCGCACCCAGAATCTTTGACAAGATGGCCGCATCAGCCTTTTTGATGGCCGAGAGAGAACGAGCTGCCTTTTCTAGAACCTGGCGCCAACCCCAAGAAGGTCTGCCTTGAACCCGTGTCCCTGGGAGATCTAAGAAAAAGGAGCGGGATTCACGTTTTTTAACCGCCGGTTCTGTGGGCGTGGCTAAGTGGGTGTGGCCATGTGGCTGGGTGGGCGTGGCTTCATGAAGCCTCCTAGGTGAAGCAGTAGGACAGCAAGGGGGACCCAGACACAGCTGATTGTCGGAACAGCTGATCATCAGGGCGAAAGAAAAAGAAATACCTTAAGGAGTGACTGGGCAGAGGAGAATGCAGTCAGCGAAGTCGCGCATGCGCAATAAGGACTGACTGGGCAGAGAGGGGAGGGGCCTGCGAGGGGCATGATTTGCCAACTCTCCGAACGGTGCAGAATTGTAACAACCAGTTCTATAGAACCGGCCCAAACCGGGAGAATCCCTAAAAAACCTTCCTGTTTGAATACGGGGAATTCCTCGACTTACGACCAGAATTGAGTCCAAAATTTATGCTGTTAAATGAGACACTTGTTAGATGAATTTGCCCGATTTAATGACTTTTTTCACCACAGTTGTTAAGTGAATCGCTACAGTTATTAATTTAGCCCCATGGTTGTTAAATGAATTTGGTTTCCTTGTTGACATTGCTCATCAGAAGGTGGAATCACATGATCCGGGACACTGTGACCGTCATAAATGTGAGTCAGTTGTCAAGCATCCAAATGTAGATGGCATGTAGTGGAGATGCTACAATGGTCATAAATCTGAAAATGGTCATAAGTCATTTTTTTTGAGTGCCAGCTGGGTGACTTTGTCTCATTCCCTCTCTCAGCCCAACCCACCTCACAGGGTTGTTGTTTTAGGGAAAAGAGGAAGAAGCTTTGTATAGGTTCACAGGAGTTACTTATAAACTAATAAAGATGGGATAATTATCTAATAAATCAATACTCAGCCACTCCATAGTCAGAACAGAGGGCCCGAATATTCTCATCTGAGTCGCTTTCTCTACCATTATCCTGGGTATCATGTCGCTCACGTTTTCCTCGGTAAACTGAGAAGCATTTGGGCACCTGGGACCGGGGATTTGATTTCATGGAAATCTTTCAAGCCTCCATACTCAAAGAAAGAAGATATCAAATAAATGCTGATTTTCCTTGTCCTGAAGGAAAATAAAGTCTTGCTTTTTAAGGGATTTGCTTGTACGTTGGCGCCACCTTGTGTTGACTTTACCATCAAAACCCAATATTCAAATTTATGCTAAACGGGGTTTCTTTGAGGACAAAAGACAGGCGGTCCTCGACTTACGATGACAATGGAGCCCCGTATTTCTGTTGATAGGTGGGACATTTGTTAAGCGAGTTTTGCCCCACTTCACGACCTTAGTTGTTAAGTGAATCACTGGGCTTGTTAAATGATTGACATGGTTCTTAAGTGAATCTGGGGATCTTGTGACTTTGGGACAGAACAACAGTCATAAGTACGAGCCAGTTGCCGAGCATCTGAATTTGGATCACATGACCATAGAGGAGGCGGCAATGGTTGTAAGTGTGAAAAACGGCCCTAAGTCACTTTTTTCAGGGCCATCATGACTTTGAATGGTCGCTAAATGTATATTTGTAAGTCAAGGATTACCTGTAATTGCACCTGTGCCCTGTATAGGTTAGTTTGCCAACAAAGGAGAATATTCGTAGCGCGGGGGGGAGGCGGGGTTGGTGCTCTGTGAGGTTAGCTTGGATATTCATTTTAGCCAGGATGTTTCACACATACAAATGGTTGTAAATCGAGGACTATCAAGCCTTGGATTTGACATGCCTTCTGTTAAATGAACAGATCTGAGGTAACTTGGTTCAAAAATTGTTGCCCTATTGTACACCTATTTTCACCCAAATGAAGGTTATAAACAGACCGGAATGGGGCTACTCTCCACAGACAACTCGCTGTGGGGCAACTAAAAACGATGTTGAAAGAAAGAAAGAAAGAAAGAAAGAAAGAAAGAAAGAAAGAAAGAAAGGAAGGAAGGAAGGAAGGAAGGAAGGAAGGAAGGAAGGAAGGAAGGAAGGAAGAAAGAAAGAAAGAAAGAAAGAAAGAAAGAAAGAAAGGGAGAGAGAGAGAGAGAGAAAGGAAGGAAGGAAGGAAAGAAAGAAAGAAAGAAAGAAAGAAAGAAAGAAAGAAAGAAAGAAAGAAAGAAAGAAAGAAAGAAAGAAAAAGAAAGAAAGAAAGAAAGAAAGGAAGAAGATCAGGGGACTGAAGGCTAAAACATATAAAGAACGGTTGCTGGAATTGGCTAGTTTAGAGAAGCCCTAGGAGTGACATGATAGCAGCCTTCCAACATTTGAGGGGCAGCCACAAAGAAGGCCGGGGGGTCAAGCTATTTTCCTAAGCCCATGAAGTCAGGACAAGAAGCCACGGATGGAAATTACGGTAATCAAGGAGAGAAGCAACCTGGAACTAAGGAGAAATTTCCTGACAGTGAGAAGAATTAACCAGTGGAACAGCTTGCCACCAGAAGTTGCAGAATGCTCCAACACTGGAGGTTTTTAAGGTTTGAGCAAGGGGTTGGACTAGAAGACCTCCAACTCTGTTATTCTATTCTGTTCCATTCTATCCTATTCTATGATGTTCTATTCCATTCTTTCCTCTGTTCTGTTCTCTTCCTTTCTGTTCTGTTCCATTCTTTCCTCTGTTCTGTTCTCTTCCTTTCTGTTCTGTTCTATTCTATTCTACTCTACTCTATTTTGTTCAACTCTCCACAGCCAACTCACTGTGGCCAATTCACCATGGCCAACATGCTGCGGGACAATTTAACAATTTTATTCAATGATATAAAATAAATTAAAAAATATTTTTTAAAATTTTTTAATCATCCACACTTCATGTCGTCCCTCTTTTTGCATCTGTTCTTGAATTATCCTATCCCACCATTTCTTTGATATTAGTGTAACTCTTGTCCTCCCTCGCAACTTGGCTGTGGCGAATAGTCATAGATCCCCCCCTCAAACAGACACAAAGATTTTTGTCCACAGTTTTGTAGAAGAACGCAATACGTCGAAATGGGTTTGAAAGGAAAGGCCGCGCGCATCCAATTGCAAATTGTAGGCCGAAGAATGAGCAGGCTGAGGCAACCAAAAACCAAAAAACAAAAGGGATGAAATTAAGGATATCTGGGGAAAGCAAAGGCTAAACGTTTTTAAAAAATGAAAAAGCATATGAAAATAGGGCTTGCTGTGGTGAAAGCCCACTGTTTTGGCCTGTCAGCCGCTCTGCCTCCACCAGAGGAGGAGGAGGCGGCGTGGGAGTCAGGATCAGAAGGCAACCTGAGAGCTCCGAGGGGGAAGAAGGAATGGAGCTGGCAGAGAGAGATGGACACAGGCGGAGGAGCCTGGGCCATCCGTCAGCCCTCAGATGGAGAGTCAACAGCCCCCAGGTCTGGAGGTGGCTGATGACGCAGAGGAGGAACAACTGGATCCAGTGCCTGGCGTGCGGATGTGCAGAAGGCAGAGGAGAGGAGAGCAGTGGAAATCTATGGGCTGGTCCTCAGGACAGAAAGAGCCACCACTGCTAGAGGAGCCCCACTCTAGCTCTGGGGATAAAAGGCAGGGGGCAGAGATGAATAGATGTGGCAGATAACTGTTCTTCTCCCAGATGGACAGACTTATTAGAGAGAAGCTTTTTTGCCGGGGTTGCCAGGGCTCCTAATTAAAGGAATCGTTTGAGTTCACGTCAGAGGGTTTGTCATGTTTGGCGGGCTGGGTCAGAACAGCGATGGTGAGAGAATTGTACTTGAAAAACAACTGTTGAAAAACATCTGGAAGGATCTAATGTTGGTGTGAATCAGTCAGAGGTAGACTTCATGTTCTTTTCAGGGAGTCCTCAACTTACAATCACTCGCTTAGTGGCCATTTGAAGTCACAATGAAACTGAAAACAGTGACCGCTGACCATTTTACACGCAAGTATTGTCACATGATCAAAATTCAGGTGCTTGGCAACCGGCATGTATTTCATGACGGTTGCAGAATTCCGGGGTCACGTGACTCCTTTTTGCGACCTTCTGACAAACCAAGTCCACGGGAAAGCCGATCGATCTATCAGTCAGAATTGAGCTGGAAGGGACCTTGGAGGTCTTCTAGTCCAACCCACTTCTAAAGCCGGAGACTGTACACCCTTTCAGACAGGTGGATGTCCAGTCTTTTCTTGAAAAGGCAGGGGATTGGACTAGATGACCTACAAGGTCCCCTGTTAAGAAAAACCTACAATTTCGGAAGGAAAACTGTTCCACTGGTTAATTGCCAGATTCGTTTAACAACCCAACTGAACAACCAAAGTCATTCGGATTAACAGCTGCGGTGAGAATGGTTGCAAAATGGGGGAAAGTCGCTTAAAAGTTATTTTTGCTCAGCCACAGAATTGTCGGGCTCAACTGCAGTTGTAAGTCAAGGATTGTTTTAAAATCAATTTCTCACAGCAGGTGAGAAAAATAACTTCCGGTAGATCCGTCAGCCTCTGAGATCCATGTGAGGTTCAGCAAGAAGTCTGGGCCCAATTAAAGCAATTTTATTCCAAAGAATAGAGAAGAATAATTTCTTTCAGCCAACTTTGTGCTTTGGTTCCCAGGGGGTTAACCAAAGGGATGATTCATCCGTAGGAACCTTTTGTGATTTTGCAATCCTTATCAACTCCCTCCCTCTGGACATCTCAGATTATAATAATATTCCATTACACTGATAAAAATAAAATAAAATAAAAAAAAAGCCCCACAGATCTATCTCTTGTGCCTCGTCCAAGGTCAGGCGTACATTCACGGCAGATGAACTTTGAGCAGGTAGCTGCTCTTAAATCCCATTTAAGTCCTATTTTTCTTACTCTGGATTTCAGCCAGATCAGATTGTTTAGTGCAAAAGGCAAAAGTCTCCAAGATTTTCTGAGCTCCAGGAAGGAATAAACAACATTTTAAAGATGCTGGCAAGATCGGCAGGCCTACAAGTTTGACTTTCAATACAGGTAGTCCTGGAGTTACGGCCACAATTGAGTCCAGAGTGGCTAAACAAGGCAGTTGTTAAGTGAATCTTGCTCCATTGTACAACCATTGCCATTGTCATTAAGTGAATCACTTTTAAGGAATTGTTCGGCTGTTAAATCCAGCTTCACTCATTGTTGCAAACAGAGATCAAAATGATGCCGGGGGCGCTGTAACCGTCATAAATACATCCTCAGTTTCCAAGCGCCCGAATTTTAATCACGTGATTGTAGGGATGCTGTCATCTTTTTCAGTGCCATTGTAATTTTGAACAGTCACTAAATGAATCATTGTAATTAAGGTCTCCTCTGGATATTTCCATGAATTTATCCAGGGGTTTTCTTGGTGCCTGCCAAGGAAACAAGTTTGCAATGATTTTCTTCCTAAATTGCCAACCTGGTCCACAAATCATAGGATTTCTGAGTGGTCTCCCATCCAAATAAGAGGGCAGCCTCCCCCCCCCCTTTTTTTTTTCTTTTTTAATCTGTGAATTTGTTTGGCTGGGGATTCCTGTTCTAATGGATACGGAAATGTATTTTTCAGACCTTGATCAATTGTTCTATTTTCCGGTTTTCACTTGTTGGATTTTAACAAAACATTTGTCTTGCCTGACAATTTAAATCTTCGATCCTCTTCCTGTTGTGCGGTGGGCGGCCAAGTAAATTGTTTATAAAGAAATAAACCACAATAAAAGGCTTCCAGCCCAGACAAGATCTGCCAGCCAAAAACTTTTGACTATAAAAGCAGATTTAAAATGTGCCCATTTCACTCCGCGAAAACCAGCCCAATTGCTTACAACGATACTTTGGGGGGTTTTTTGGTTAGAAAAGGATGTTTTATTATTTAAAAAAATCCATACTTAGCGGAATGTCACTCTCTGCTTCTTTCCAGCAAGCTGGGAACGTTCCAAAGTTTCACTTGGGAAAGACTGAAAGAAGGAAAAAGAAAATGTAAAAATCCAGATAGTCCTCGACTTACAACCACAGGGGAGCCCCCAAATTTCTGTTGTTGAGTGAAACATTTGTAAAGTGAGCTCTGCCCCATTCTTCAACCTTTCTTGCCAGAACTGTTAAGTGAATTACTGAAATTGTTAAGCTTTACCTAATTGTTATACTTTATTTACTTAACACCGTTGTTAAATCTGGCTTCCCCACTGACTTGTTTTGTCAGGTGGTCACAAAAAGGGACCACGCGACCCCGGGACTGCGACCCTCCTAAGTATGTGCCTTGGGGATGCCACAATGATTGTAAGTGTGAAAAACAGCCGTAAGTTACTTCTTTCAGTGCCTAAATAACTTTGAATGGTCACTAAATGAACCGTTGTAAATCAAGGACCACGTCCAGTGCAGCCTTCTGACAAGCAGTATCCATGGGGGAAGCCAGATTCACTTAAAAATGGTGTGACTAGCTTAACAACTGCAGTGATTCACTTAACAACCGTGGCAAGAAAGGTCGTAACATGGGGCAGAACTCCCTTTATAAATGTCTCACTTAACAACAGAAATTTTGGGCTGAATTACGGTCATGTTGCTAACTCAACAACTGCAATGATTCACTTAACAACTGTGCCCAAGAAAGGTCATTATATGAGGGAAAATTCATTTAACAACTGTCTTGCTTAGCAACAGAAATTTTGGGCTCAGCTGCGGTCGTTAAGTTGAGGACTACCTGTAACCCCACCATTGAATATTTAGTCCTTGTTTAGGGGCCACAGTGGGGGGGGGCAAAAACTTGGTTGTTAAGTAAAGAAGTACTAAGTAAAATCACAACTGTGCTTATGATCGTATTTTAGCCTTACTTTGCTTTGTAGACCTGCCAAGATCCTATATAGAGGATTGTAGTGGTATTTTTCCCATTTCGGTCCAATCGCAAATGGTCGCTAAACGAGGCCATCACTAAAAGCAAGGACCACGTTGAAAATTCCCGTTGTGTAGTAGAATCAGTGGGCCACCATACAGCATGGCCAGTACTACAACTGTGGCAGCTTTGGAGACTGTAGCAGTGGTGGGATTCAATTATTTTTTACTACCAGTTATGTGGGCGTGGCTTGGTGGGCGTGGCAAAATCCCCATTCCCTCCCCACTCCTGGGGGAAGATTACTGCACAATCCCCATTCCCTCCCCACCCCACTAACCTGCTTTCCAGCTCCGTTCTCCTGGGCAGGGCAACCAAAGAAGACCCAGCCAATCAACTGGGATTGTGGAGGCGGAGAATAGATGGGGGTGGGGCCAGTCAGAGGCGGAATTTGCCAGTTGTCCAAACTATTCAAAATTTCCGCTACCGGTTCTCCAGAACTGGTCCAAACCGGCTGAATACCACCTCTGACACGGAGGTTATACAACTGTGAGGGAGGAATGCAAGGAGAGATGTGTGAATACGTCCATTTTGTGGTCAGCCTTCCAAGGGCGTTTTTTAAATATGACTTAATTTTTTTAAAAAGAAAGATTAAAAATGTATTTTTTTATGGCCGAAGTGTCCCGGGAATCAACCTTGTGCAACCTTGTGACAAGCAGATGGTTCGCTTAATGACCATATTACTCACTTAACAGCAGCCATGGTTCACTTAACAACCTTGAAACAAATGTTTGTAAAATGGGGAGGGTAGCTTTTTTTTAAAAAAAAATGATTAATTAAAAAAAAAAGATAAAAAGATATTTATACACTTGTAATGTGGTCGGTCTTATTTTTTTAAAAAAAAAACTTAAAATTTTCTTTTGTGATCCTCTTTTGTGACCGCCTAGGAAGCAAAGATAATGTGGGAGCCAGATTCACTTAACAACCGGGTTACTCACTTAGCAACCCCAGTGGTTCACTTAACAACCGTGACAGAAAAGTTACAAAATGGAGGAGTTTTTTTTAAAAAAATATGCTGGTAACGATTAATTTTTTTAAAAAAAAAATAAAGATCAAACATGATCCCCTTTTGTGACCTTCTGACCAGCAAATGGGGAAGCCAGATTCACTTAACGATGGGGTTACTCGCTTAACAACTACAGTGATTCATTGAACTGTGGCAAGAAAAATTGTAAAATGGGGGCAAACCTTACTTAACTGTCTTGCTTAGCAAGGGGAATTTGGGGCTATTACGGTTGTAAGTCAAGGACATGTATTCCTCAGGGGGGAAAAAATCAATAGCTGAGAGGTCCTATCATTTTTCTTGCAATTTTTCCACTTTTTGACTTGCGGATTTGCAGATTCCCAAAATAAGTGAGATAATTTCTATATTTCTAATGTGTTTATTGGGGAAAATTTGGTATTTGTTCACCAAGTTTGATCCTAAGATGTTGCTGAAGTGGAGGAAAACCACATGAAGGGCCATTTGTAAAAGTACTCGTTTTTTTATTGACAGGATCTAAAGGGTGACCGTTGTGTCTCCTTTTCCAACACAAACCTCGCAAAGTTGCACTTTTCATACACTTTTGGTTTTTCCCGCAACGCTGGCCAGAACCCCCCACCGAGGTCCAGGACAATGCTGTCCAATCCCAGCATCGCTGTCAGCTCAGCCATCCTCCAGGCAAAGACCGCAACTCCCAGAATTCTTAGCTCCTCGCTAGGAATTCTGGGAGTTGCCCTCTCTAAATATGGCTGGAGTGGCTTCAAATATATATATTTTTCCCACACATACAACTCACACATCCAAACGGGAAAATGTAATGCGTGTTGTTGACAGCCCAATGGCTGTTTTGGGGCTTCTGGGCCAACAAATCATTTTGTGCCTGGCTTCACCAATACGGCAGCCATTTTGGGAAAGGGCAAATCCTCTGGCAACTTCCAGGCTTCAACATGGCTCCAAGCTGCTCAGAACATTTGAGAATCCCTGTTTCTGTTTGCAAACTCTCTCTATTTGCAAATTTTGGACCTAAAACTGGGGGCAAAAGCGAGATTCCTAAATTTTCTAAAGCTGACTTTTCGTTCTTTGGCCCTGTTTTGACTCCGGGGAAGAGACTAGAAACACTGTTTTCGGCTTTTATTTATTTATCTCCTTCTGTTGGAAGCAGAATGATCACCAAGTGCATTTCTTAACACGCCCAGGAGGACCAGCCTTATTTGCACCGTAGACGTCACTATACTGAGGAATCGGTTCACAGGGAACCCTGGGGGAGGGGGTGGGCTGTAGTTCCTCAGGTGGAAGATGTACCACCGGGCACCATCCTAGCAAAACTACAATTCCTTGCCTGCTTGCAATCTCCCAAAGCTATTTCTGCATGTAGAGCTGCCCAGAATGGTCAAGAAACTCTTTCGCACCATCTAGTGGTGGGGAAAAGGGACTACCTGGGAGGGAACTGGGCTCAGCATCCCCCTCTGGTGGATTAAAGGGGAGAAGCAGCTCCTTGGCAAGTTTATTTCCCCACACAGCTCCCAAAGTTTTGATGGAAATGGAAGGAAGTCCAGGGCGGGCTCATAGAAAAAACTGCACCATGGAAGGAGGAGCCTGAGCTAGGGGGGGCTTGGCCCCCTCCCCACAATGCCCCCCAGCCCCCTCGCTCAGCAGCTTCTGACACCGTGCTTTGTAGATGTCTCGTTCGTGGACCAAGCGAGCCACCTCCACCCGCAGAGACTCGAGCTGTTGGGCCAGCTGGGATTTTTCGGCCTCTAGGATGTGGCGTTGCTGGACCCGTTTGAAGCGGCAGGACTGGGCATAGCCGCGGTTCTTGAGGGTGCGCCGTTTCTGCTTCAGCCGCTGCACCTCGTCTTTGCCGAAGCCACGGAGCTGCCGATTGAGATCCCGGACCGACATGGAGACCAGCTGGGCATCGGAGAAGCGGTCGGAAAGCCGGGGGAGCTGGAAATGAGGAAGCTGTATCAGGCAGGCAAAGGGGGGGAACAAACGCCACATTTGGTGAGCAGAGGATGCTAAAGGTTTTGGCGTAAGCGCATGAGAGGATGGGGAAATGGCTGACAGACAATCAATGCTCAGGGAGAGCCCTAAGTCTAACCACCAACTGAGACATTGTCCTCCATTTACAACCGCGACAAAGCCCAACATTTCTGTTGCTAAGGAGAAACATTTGTTCAGTTAATTTTACCCCGTTTTATGATCTTTCTTCCCACCGTTGCTAAATGAATCATGGCAGTGTTTTAAGTTAGTCACACGATTGTTAAGTGAATCTGGCCTTCCCCATGGACTCTGCTGGTCAGACGGCTGCAAAAAGAGATCACGTGACCCCAGGAACATTGCAACCATCATAAATATGAGTCAAGTGCCAAGTAACTGAATTTTATCCGAGTGACCAAGGATTGTAAGTGTGAAAAACGGTCCTAAGTCCCCTTTTTCAGGGCCGTTATAACTTCAAATGGTCACTAAACAAATGACTGTAAGTCAAAGACTACCCTGTATGTTATCTTGTTTTGAATTCGGGCTTGTAACCAAGCTGGAGAAGAACTGTGTCGCCTAATATCTGAAACATCTGGGTGTGGCTGGACTACAACTCCCCACACTCCCAGCCCCTGGCTACAGATGGGAGTTGTCGTCCTCCGTGTCTAGATGATACCTGACTGAGGTAATACCTGCTTTCGGCACTGAGCCTAGTTCTCTCCAGGGGCACTATGAACCGAATTATTTATTTTTTGTCAGAATAGAGCTGGAAGGGACCTTGGAGGTCTTCCAGTCCAGCCCCTGTTCAACCTGGAGACCGTATAACATTTCAGACAAATGGCTGTCCAGTCTCTTCTTGAAAACCTCCAGTGATGGAGGACCCACAACTTTTTGTGGCAAGCAGTCCCGCTGGTTAATTGTTCCAATTGTCAAGAAGTTTCTCCTTAATTCCAGGTTGCTTCTCTCCTTGATTAGTTTCTATCCGTTGCTTCTCATCCTGCCTTCAGGTGCTTTGGGTAATAAGTTGACTCCTTCCTCTTCTTTGGGGCAACCCCTCAAATATTGGAATACTCCTATCATGTCACCCCAAGTCCTTTTCTCTAGACCGGCCAACCCCAAATTCTGCAACTGTTCTTCATATGTTTTAGTCCCTAGGCCTTTAGTTGTCTTAGTCGTTCTTCTTTGCACTTTTAACAAACTCTCAAAGTTTTTTTAAAAAAATATGCAATCCTGGCTACTGAGTTTGTGTCATATAAAACCCAGAAAACTGGATTAAGGAAACAACCTCGATTTGGATGGCCATAAGCAAGCGTACACCTTCTTTTAATGCTGGCTCTCTAGTCTCTCAAGAAATTAAGAATATTTTTATTCCCCTTGAAATATCTAATCCCCTCTCAGGTCTGAGAATGCTCATTTCTAATCACTACTGTGATTTATGATCCTTTTGCCCTTGTGCAGTCAGGTAAAGGCACTCTGCACATGCTCAAAAGCTATGCCTTCCGGAGGGGGCCTTCAACCGGGGACCCCTTCAATGAGGCAGCCTTTCAATTCAGAAGCTGTTCTAACCTTGGATGCCCTAGGGGACGTGGCTTCTAGCAAGACTCCTCTCTGCGCATGCTCAGAGACTCTTAATTAGACCCTGTTTACCAAGACTAATTACACCCACCTTATTCTCCAATACAAACAGTTCCCAAATTACAACAGTTTGTTTAATGACCAAAGCGACACTTCCTGAAAAAAAGTGAGTTATTCCCGTTTTTCACACTTAACGACTGTCGCAAGCGTCCCCAAAGTCCCGCAATCCAAACTCGGATGCTTGGCAACCAACTCATATTTATAATGGCCGCCGTGTCTCCCCTCCCCCTGGTCACGCAATTCGGTTTTGCGACCTTCTGACCACCAAAGCCAATGGGGGGAGCCGGATTCATTTAACGACTGTGTTGCTAACAGAACGGCGGCGATTCGCTTAACCGCTGCGGCAAGACAGGTCGTAAAGTGGGACAAAGTTCCACTTAAGTATCTCACCTGAGCAGCAGACATTCCGGGCTCCCAACGGTGGCCATAAATCAAGGACTAGCTGCATTCAATATTTGACATCTTTTTTTGTTTGTTTTGGCAGATTTACCTGTTGTTGCTCTGCGCCGAAGCTCTCCGCTGGCCCCAGGAAGCCCTGAAGCTGTGGGGTCACGCTGTTTCGAAGACCCCCTTCAGCCGTGGGCACCCCTAAAATGGCTTCCACGGCTTCATCCAGCCCCGGCATCATCTGCGTCTCTGGGCCAGTGCCAGCAGCTGCCGCCAAGGACTGGTGCAACGTCGCCATCCAATACAGCTCTTCCAAGGAGGATTTGGGGTCAGCCCCCTTGTCGAAGGTGGGCGAGGGGGGCACGGAGCTGCATGGGGTGGAAGTGACGGAGGAGCTGCTCCCTGGCCGGGGCAGCTCCTGTTTCACTTCAAACTTCAGCAGGTCGAAATCGTCCAGGTAATCCAGAGTGATGGGGCTGGCAGGTAAGGTGCTCATTCTGCGAGGGAGGGAAAGGAGATAAGGTTGTGGGGGGGGTTGTGTGGATCAATGGCGTCTGTGTACGTGTCTCACCTGGGTGAGGAGATCTGGATTAATGGATTAACTCTTGGGGTAGGGGGAAGGAAAATAATATTCTATATCTATCTATCTATCTATCTATCTATCTATCTATCTATCTATCTATCTATCTATCTATCTATCTATCTATCTATCTATCTATCTATTTCTAGATCTATACCTATATCTCTATCTATTTATCTATCTCTATCTATATCTCTATCTATCTATCTATCTATCTATCTATCTATCTATCTATCTATCTGTTTGCTCAGGACTCCGAATAGCATTGTGTACCTCATCCAGCCCCATAGCAAACTTCTGGAGGGGTTTTTTTTTTGTCGTTTTTTATTTTATATTGTTTGTACATATCAATATGTGAACAGTGTGATACGATAGGATAGGACAGGACAGGACAGAACAGAATAGAATAGAAAATTTGGAATGGAATTGAATAGAAAATGGAATGGAATAGAATATAAAATAGAACAGAATATAGAATAGAATAGAACAGAATAGAAAATAAAATAAAATAAAATTTGGAATGGAATAGAATATAGAATAGAACAGAATAGAATAGAAAAGGAAAGAGAAGAAAATTTGGAATAGAATAGAAAATGGAATGGAATAGAATATAGAATAGAACAGAACACAGAATGTAGAATAGAATAGAAAATAGAATAGAACAGAATATAGAATAGAATAGAATAGAATAGAAAAGAATAGAACATTTGGAATGGAATGGAACAGAATAAAATGGAATGGAATACAATACAGAATAGAATAGAATAGAACAGAGCAGAATAGAAATAGAATAGAAATAGAATAGAATAAAAGAGTTGGAAGGGACCTTGGAGGTCTTCTAGTCGAACCCCCTGGCTCAGGCAGGAAACCCTATACCACTTCAGACAAATGGTTATCCAACATCTTTTTAAAAATTTCCAGTGTTCATTCACAACTTCTGGGCATACCTGGATATCATATATTTTAGTACAAATAAACATAATATTATTACTCATAGTCATTACATTTCATTTTAATGGTTTCATATTCTTTAAACATATCTGATACTATCGTCCTTCAATTTCTAAACCTCCCTCTTATTGTTACAAATATCTTGTTATATTAAAACAGGTAGCTTGTTGTTCCCCTATTATATCTATTTCTATTCTACCTTTTATTCATGTCACATTTCTTTTCTCTCTTCCATCTTTAATCTGCTTTGTTATTCATATTCCCCTTATTTAACTTTTCACATCTGTATATAATTAAAGTTTCACCCTTCATTCTTTCATTGTTCAGGGTTTCAATATATAATTCTAATATCAATCACAGTATCACTTAAACATATGGGGTAAATCTATTCATATTCTTTCCATTCATCCAATCCATGTAATTCTACCATTAAATTATTATGTATATACTTATACTTGTTTATACTTGTATGTTTATATGTTATGTTCATACTTATACTTGTTTTTTTCAAACATGCTTGACAAACAAACAAATAAATAATGATAATAATTCTTTGCATCCAATATATATATATATATATAGCCTGTTTGCTCAGGACACCAAAAGAGCATTGTGTACCTCATCGGGCAAACTTCTAATGCTATCACCTCTCCATGTATTGTTTTATAGGAAGTTATGATTACACTTGGCAGGAAATAAAGAGGCAAAAATTAATAATCTTTTGCACCAAATACAGCTAGTCCTCAACTTACAACGTTCATTGAGGGACCTTTCAAAGCCATAATGGCCCTAAAAAAGGGGGATTTATGACTGTTTCACCCTTATGTCCTTATTCACTTAACAACTGGGTTCCTAATTTAACCACTGCGGCGATTTCACTTAATAACAGTGATAAGCCACATCATAAAACGGGGCAAAACTCACTCTTGCTTGCTCTTTTTGTGACATTTTGACAAGCCACGTCAACGGGGAAAGCGGATTCGCTGAACGAGCACGTGACTAACTTATCCGCTGCACCGATTCACTTAACAACGGTGCAGAGAAAAGGTCGTAAAAGCAGGGGGGAGGACTCTCTTAAGAAGTGTCTCACTTAACCGCAGAAATTTTGGGCTCCATGGTGGTCGTAAGATGAGGATTACCTGTACCCTGTTTGCTCAGGAGGATGAGCATCCTATGGGGTTGGTTTTCCACCTCATCCGGCCCCGCTGGAAGTTTCTAGCGCTGCCATTTCTCCCTTCATTTGGTAGAGGGACGACGGTATAATATTGATGATATCGCTTTATAATAAATATTATTATAATGTTTCTAATGTAATATTCTTGGGTGGAGGCACCAGGAAACAAATCGTTAAACAGGTTTTAAAAAGTGGCAGCCATGGCTTATCCAGAGGAAGTTTTGTTTATTTTAAATCATTTATTAAATTTATACGCCACCCAACGCTCTACCCAAATGACCTGGGGGTTTTTTGTGGTGATATGTGGTGACAAACCATAGTTTGAGTCCTGACCAGGATACACAGCAAGGAACCTCCGATCTGTTGCCCTAGTGCAAAATAAAATGCACTTTATTCACGTCTAATTGCTTGGATTAAAGTCCGAGCACCCATAATCCAATTGTCCTCTCTCTGCCGAGCTTCTGCAGCCAAGCAATGCCTATCCCATGTCAGATCAAGCTACTTCTTGCTGGAGTTTTTTTGCTGAAAAAAGAAAGAAAGCCAGGCAGAATTTCCTATCCTAGACAAGCTAGGTTACTAACCAGTGGAACAGCTTGCCACCAGAAGTTATGGGTGCTTCATCAGTGGAAGTTTTTAAGAAGGGACTGGACAGCCACTTGTCTGAGGTGGTATAGGTCCTCCTGCCTGAGCAAAGGGGGCTGGACTAGAAGACCTTCAAGGTCCCTTCCAGCTCTATTCTATACTAAATCCTAAATCCCTTGCTGTCTAATTGGCATCCTTGGATTAAATGCGGGGGGAATCTGATAAAGTGGGGGAAACCCTTCCTCCACTATCTAATATCCTGAAACAAAGTTTCTCAACTTTGACAATGTAAAAAATTGTGGTTAGTTAAAGTCCCCCCCCCCTCCAAATTGTGAAGTTGAGAAACTTAGTTTAAAGATGAGGATGATATTTTGCCCAAATCAGCTAAATAGACTTTCCCTGCAATCCAACAGGTGCTGGATGCCGCGCATTGGCTGGCTGCGTGCATCCTCCACACAGAAAAGCGCTCTCTTGCAGAGATCCAAGCCCGCGGGAGCGGAAAGGATCGCGGAGAGAAAAGAAGAAATGAAAGCGGACGGGGCGGAAAACTCCCGGGAGAGAGGAGAAGCCCTGCATAAACAAACGCAAGGCGATCCTTTGCAAAAACCATCAGACCCGGGGGGGGCGGGACGGGGGACGCAGGGGGACCTTTTGCAAAACCCCAGATCTGGGGAAACGCAAGGCGATCCTTGGCAAATCTCCCCCACCCCCCGATCCGGGGGAACGCAGGAGGACCTTTGCAAAGGGGAAACGCAACGCGATCCTTTGCAAACCCCAGACCCGGGGAAACGCAAAGCGATCCTTGGCAAACGCAAAGAGATCTTTCGCAAAGCCCCAGACCCGGGGAAACGCAAAGCGATCCTTTGCAACCCTCCAGATTTTGTTTTTTGGGAGGGGGGGAAAGAGCCCACCTGCTTGCTTGGTCTTCCATGGATCTTGTGTTCCTTGCCAGTGTCCAGTCCGGACCGCCCTGCCCTTATCCTGCCACCCGTTTCAGCCGCTTAGGGGGTGAGGATCCCAAAGAACACAGCGCAGCCCCGGGGGTTCCCTTTAAACTCCAGGAGGCTGACCTCATCCGCATATATTAGCAGCCAGCCAATGGGGAGGGCGAGATTGAGGAGGGGGCGGGGCCAACATTCCCCCCTCCCCTTTTACCAGTTTCCCAGTGCCCAGTTCCTCTTTTGGGGGGGGGGGAGTCACAGGGTTCACCCCAGATTACACTCTTCTACCAGCCTCCAGCCTCCCATGCATGGGACTACAAAGCCCAGCACTCCCAGCCCGCTTTGCACAAGTCCTCCCCCTCCTGAATAGTTCGGTTCTGGCTTGGATGGCACCCAAGGCACGGTGCCAAGGGCGCAGCCTGGAAGCGATGAGGTCATGCCGTTGCCCGGGGTGTTCCTGAGCATGCACAAAGTTGGGTGCGTTGGCTGGCAAAGCTCATCTCCCTCCCACTCACCCTGCCTCCCATTTGCAACCTCGGTAGTCCTCAACTTACAACGGTTCATTTAGTGCCCGTTTGAAGTAACCAAGGGCACCGAGAAAAGGGGACTTGGGATCATGTTTCACACTTACAACCGTCGCAGCCTCCCCGTGATCCTGTGATTCAATATTCAGATGCTTGAACACGGATTCGCATTTACGACGGTCGCCGTGTTGTGCAGTTGTATGGGTTCTCCTTTTGCGACCTTCCGTCAAGCAAAGCTCATGGAGGAAAACTGGATTCACTTAACAACTGTCTGACTCACTGCACACCTGCACACAACATTGGCGGGCAAAGTCATAAAAACGAGGCTTAACGAATGTTTCACTTAGCACCAAAAATTGGGGGCTGAATTGGGGTCGTAAGTTGAGGATTGCCTGTGTATTTTTTTACAGGTTTTTTGAAAGTGAATTGGAAGGAAAAAATAACCACTTTGGACAGGCTCAGAAGCTGGATCTTTTGAGTGTGAGATAAAAAGCATTCT
Organism: Pseudonaja textilis; assembly: GCF_049901715.1. Classification (NCBI taxonomy): domain Eukaryota; kingdom Metazoa; phylum Chordata; class Lepidosauria; order Squamata; family Elapidae; genus Pseudonaja; species Pseudonaja textilis. Next base: position 126,492,426 of record NC_142008.1, on the reverse strand, counting down.
AAACATGCTCAGAGGTTATTTGTCCGTCCAGCAACAGCCAGAGAAGATTCCTCTGTAGGGAAACGGTACTCTGTGTATGCCCAGAATTAACTTTCTGCGTGAATGGAAGAAAAAATAACCATTTTGGACAGGCTCAGAAGTTGGATCACTTGAGTGTAAGATAAAGGCACTCTAAACATGCTCAGAGGTTATTTGTCCATCTAGCAACAGCCAGAGAAGATTCCTCTATAGGGAAATAGCACTTTGTGTATGCCCAGAACTAACTTTCTGTGTGAATTTTTTTAAAAAATGACCATTTTGGACAGGCTCAGAAGCTGGATCTCTTGAGTGTAAGATAAGAGCACTCTACACATGCTCAGAGATGGTTCGCCTTTCAGCTACAATCAGAAATGATTCTTTGGTAGGCGAAAGGCACTCTGTACATGCCCAGAGGGACAGAAACCAAACCGATCGACATTTCTACATCATTGAGAGAGGGGGGGCAATTCAGCGCAGGGTGGCGGACGATGGGACTCAGAGTCTGTTTGGGCAAGCACGCATGCGGGACGGAAATGGGTTCAAATCCCAGTCAAAGCACCAAGAAGGAGGCCGAACTCTCACTCGCTCCCCTGTGAAGGTGTAAAAGCCGAGGCAGGCCGGCACCCCGATGGAAAAAATGGGTTCTGTAGGGCAGAAGCGATGTCCCTGGTTTGGACCCCAGGCCAGCCGGAGGGTTGCCATGGCACCCGGGCCAGCCCACCCCTCTGCTAATACCCAGCCCCACACAGCCACAAAGGGCCAGCTCAGCGTTGCTAACCCTTCCTGACAAGGGATTCTTCGCCTATTCAGTTGGACATCAGCCTGTCATCAGCCCTCACTCCACCGTTCGCTGACACCCCCACCTCCGGCCTGACCTCCCACCTGACCTGGCCATGTTGTTAAGCCCCCAGAAAGAAAAGCAAGAAAAATCCACCCTCCGCAAAAAAAAATACTATGACCCCCTCCCTTCACAGCTCTATCTTTGCCCCAGACTGCAATCTGGGGGTTTATTTCTCCTTGAGAACTAGCTGCTTTGGCGAGCAGAGTTCCCAGGAATTTAGGCCGAAATGCAGCAGGCAGCTGATGGTGGCTGTGGGATGGAGACAGAACTAATACAACTTTTCCCCTCTCCGGCAGGGAAAAAATATGACTTAAGACACAGTTTCACACGACCATCGTAGCATTCCCTGATCAAAATTCGGATGCTGGGCAACTGGCACGTACTTATGTTGGTTGCAGTGTTTTAGGATCCCCCTTTTGGCGATCTTCTGAGGAAGCAAACCCCACGGGGAAGCCTGATTTGTTTAACAACCGTGTGACTAATGTCACGACTGCAGGGATTCATTTAATGACCGTGGTGACTGGGCCAAACTCGTCGAATGACCGTCTTGCTTGGAGACGGAAGTTTTGGTTGTAAATCGAGGACGACCTGTATTCTATAAAAATAAAAAAATCACTTTTCCTGACCTGGTTAGCAAGAGAAACATGCTGCGAATGCAGAGCTTAGCCTGTTGAATTTCAGCCTGTGCTGCTCATGCTCTTCAATCCAGCATAGGGGGGGGAAAAACCGCAGTGTGATTTTGTTGGATTTAATCAGCGGACAGAATAAATCCAATTTTTCAGGCTTTTGCCCCTGTCCTGTCCCATAAACTCAGGAACCAGGTTGCAATTGGTACGAGAGAGGCCAGGCTGAAATACACCTGGGCTAGCGGACGGTTCAACAGGTCAAGCAAATGCCATCCCACCCCCACATCCCACCCCAAGCTGAGCCTTGCCTGTTTCCAAGGCTAATTAAAGTGTCTGAAATGATCATTTTAGCAGGAATTTTCCTATTAAGCTGTGGAGTTAGCCAAAAATTCTGATTAACAAACTTTGACCAGATGTCTTTAAATAAAACCTCGGCTCTATTAATCACTTTAAGGTATATTCTCAGCTTAATTGGCCCAGCTTTTCACCCTGCCTGGCGCCTCCCCCGACCTCGATGACCCATATTTTACTCGATTTAATCCTGATCTGGACGTCTAAGACTGCATTTAATGGATTCCCGGCTCAGCCGAGCACAGGAGTGTTTGTAAATCTTGATCCCGGCAAATAAACAGACAGATTAGCAAGGGGGGGAAGACTTTTTAATGGGATCTGACTGGGGAGAGTGGGGCAGACGGGGTGGGGGGGATTTCTCCCTCTGGATCCATGGCGAGGGGTGGGTTGGGTTAAACTTTTAACCCTGATCGTCCCCCAATTCTGCCTATCTCGGGTTAAGCAGCCTCCGAGGTAGGACGACGGAAGGGAATATTTGGGTTGAAGGGAGGTGCCCTCAGAGCTGGTGGAATTCCTTGCAGACATTTTATGACCCAGCTAGGGAACTTTATCAGGGCTAGAAGGGAGTGTGGTTTGGAGGTGGGAGGAGGAGGAGGAGGAGGAAGAGGAAGAAGAGGAGGAAGAGGACAACGAGGTCCTTGGTGTTCTCTGAGCTTGGTGGTTTTCTTGGAGATATTCCATGACCCAACTATGGAACATTATCAGTGTTAGAAAGGGAGGGTGGTAGGACAGAGTAGAATTTGTGGAAAGGAGGGAGGAGGACTGTGAGTCCTTGATCCTCTCTGAGCTTGGTGGTTTTCTTGGAGATGTTTCATGACCCAACTAGGTAACATCATCAGTGGAGGAGGTTAACAAATTAACAGAGTTGGAAGGAACCTTGTAGGTCATCTAGTCCAACTACCCACCCAAGCAGGGGACCCTACATAATTTCTGACAAAATGGCAGTCCAGGGAAGAGGAGGACAAGAAGGACGAGGACGACAACTGTGAAGTTCTTGGTGCTCAGTGATGTGGTTTGGTGTGGATTTTTTGGAGACGTTTCATGACCCAACTACGGAATATTATCAGTGCTAGAAGGGGGAGGGGAGGGGGAGAAGGACTGTGGGGTCCTTGATGCTCAGTGAGCTTAATGGTTTCCTTGCAGATGATTCGTTACCTAGTTTGACGTTAGCTAGTTTGGTCATGAAACGTCTGCAAGAAAACCACCAAGCTCAGAGAGCACCAAGGACCCCACAGTCGTCTTCCTCTTCCTCCTCCTCCTCTCCTTTCTAGAACCGATAATGTTCCTTAGCTGGGTAATGAAACGTCTGCAAGAAAACCACCAAGGGCTCCCGTAGACAAGGATTCTCCAACTTGGAGCAGCTAAGAACGTCAATCATGGCTTGTGTGACCCCTATAAACAATGGTTTATGGGAGGGGCATAAGCAAGAACTGAATGCCCTGTTTAATAACTGGATTTTCATTTCGGTTTTTTTTAACCACCCAGTATAAAACTTCCTGCCCTGGGGCTGCAAAGGGGGAACCAGAATCCAGTCCAAATTTAGGGAAGGCTTTCATTTTGGCCTTGATCTGGGTTGTGGGGAAAAGGTGGGGGAGGGTTAATCTTTCCTGCCCCCTCCATCCTCAATGCCTCCCCACCCCAGTTTGAGAATCCCTGGTGCAAAGTTGTTGAACAGTCATGGCTGCCAAAAAAAAACCCCAGCGAGTTGGCACCAACAGTGGCTATTTTTCAGCCTCAGTTTCCCCAAAGAGAAATGAGGAAGTTTGTGTCCCAGGTTCCTGGATTCCTTAGGTGGGTCCGGGATTGTGAGAATTCGAATGGGATCCCCCAATTCTGCAATGCAGGCGGTCCTCGCCGTACAACCGTTCGTTTAGTGACCGTTTGAAGTTACAATGGATGGCCTCAAAAAACGCACCTTAAGGGCCGTTTTTCACAGTTACTACCGTCACAGCCTCCCCGTCGTCCTGGGATCAAAAATTCAGATGCTTGGCCACTGACTCCTATCTATGACGGTTGCAGCATCACGGGGGGAGGGGGGAGTGTTACGTGATCCCATTTTGTGACTGTCGGACCAGCAAAGCCAATGGGTGGGGAAGCCCAATTCGCTTAGCAACCAGGTTGATCACTTAACAACGACAGGGATTTGCTAAACAGCCGTGGCAAGGAAAGTAGAAAAATCGGGCAAAGCTCATTAAACAATCATCTTGCTTAGCAACGAGCCATGTGATCATAAGTCGAGGACTACCTATAGCAGTGATGCCAAATGTTTTCAGCACCGAGTACCCACCAAGAACGTGTGTGCACATGCCTGTTTTTTGGCCTTTTTCAGGGCCTTTTCCAGGCCATTTTCAGGCCGTTTGGAGGCCAAAAACAGCCTGAAAAATGGCCTGAAAACTCGCCCAAAATGGCCTGGTTTTGGCCATTTTGGGGTCACTTTTGGCTGTTTGGAGGGTATTTTGAAGCTCTTTATTGGGTCATTGTCAGGCCCTTTTTCAGGCCCTTTTTGGACTGTTTGGGGGGTGTTTTTCAGGCTGGGCTCAAAAAACAGCCTCAAAACTATCCTGAAAACATCCCAGGAACATCCTGAAAATGGTCCAGAATGACCTGAAAACATCCCAGAAAACGGCTTGAAAACGGCCCAAAAAGGGCCTGAAAATGCCCTGAGAATGGCCTCAAAAATGGCCTCAAAAACGACCCAAAAATGTCCTGAAAACATCCCAGAAAACAGCCTGAAAATAGCCCCAAAATGGCCTGAAAATGGCCTGAGAACGGCCTGAAAAATGGCATGAAAAAATAACCAAAAAACCCCAAAATGGCCTGAAAATGGCCCGAAAAACCGCCCCAAAATGGCCTGAAAAACGACTCGAAAAACAACCTGAAAAATGACCTTGAAAATGTCCCAGAAAACGCCTCAGAAAACATCCTGAAAAAGTCCTTAAAAATGGCCTGAAAATGGCCCCAAAAATGACCTCAAAAATGGCCTGAAAACATCCTGAAAACGTCCCAGAAAGCATCCTGAAAAATGGCCCCAAAATGCCCTGAAAAAGCCCCCAAAACAGCCTGAAAATGGCCCAAAACACAGCCCGAAAAATGGCCTGTTTGAGGGGGGCGTTTTCTGGCGCTTTAGTGCCCGCAAAGACCAGCTGGCTGGCATGCCGCAAACCGGAAGCGCAGCTGGCGATGCCGTGTGTGCCCACAGAGAGGGCTTTGAGTGCCACCTCTGACATGCGTGCCATAGGTTTGCCATCACGGACCTATAGCATACACCTGGATATTTAGTCCTTTTAAAAGCACCATCAATTTGTTTCCTTTTTAAGATGCCCCCCATGGACCTTTTTCAGCTCGGATTCTCCCCATAGAAAGCTGGTTGGGAGTAATGCGGGGGGGCAGGCTCCTTGGAAGCCCCGCTCCCAATGCCAGGGAGACAAAGGAGGCTCTGAATCCTTCTGGCATCCTTAACCGGTCGTTTTAATGGGACGATTTGGAGAACTATCCAGAAACCAATGACGGAGAATGCTCACATGTTTCTTGCACGCCTGTCATTCAAAATCCGTCACCATCCAGGGAAGTGCTGGAAACAGACTGGACCGCGTGAGAACTAAAAGAGGCAAAGAGGGGAATTATCCAGAAAGCAGGCCTTTCTGTACAGGGGTTTGTTTGTTTTTTAAAGAGGCTGGGAATACCCAGGTGGGGATGGATAGATGGATGTCACAGGCGCCCTGAAAGGAACTGGACTACAAATTCCAGCATCCCCAGGCAGCCAGGCCAAAGGTATGGGATGGCCAGGAAAAGGTACCCTTTTTTTGTTTTTTTAAAAAGGCCAGATTGCAATTTATTTAATCAGCCAGGCAGCTGTCTCTTTGATAGGGGAATTATATTTTTGCAGTTTGCTTAGTGCTTCTGCGGATGGCGTGAACACAACACTTTTCGGGTGCTAATTGACACAAGTGTGCATCAACTTTGCACACATTTTGTCAAAGAGCTGTTTTTTTCCCCCCGTCTTGGCAGATTTAAACCTCAAATGGTGGCTGACTTCAGCTCCAAGGTAGGTGAGATTTTAGCCTCTTTCTCCCCGCCTCCAATAATGATCCCCCGCCCCCAACCAGTAAGATTTCTGGATTCTCCAGGCTTCATCAAGGAGAGAAGCAACCTGGAATTAAGGAGAAATTTCCTAACGGTGAGAACAATTAACCAAGGGAACAACCTGCCACCAGAAGTTGTGGGCGCTCCAACACTGGAGGTTTTAAGAAGAGATTGGCAGCCATTTGTACGGTAAGTCCTTGACTTACGACCACAATTGAGCCCAAAATTTATGTTGCTAAGTGAATCTCGCTTCCTTTTACAATCTTTTTTGCCAAAGGTTGTTACGTGACATGACATCATTGCAGATGTTAAGTTAGAGATACGGCCGTTAAGTGAATCTGGCTTGCCCATTGACTCTGCTCGTCAGCAAAAGGGGATCGTGTGACCTCCGCCAGGACACTGCAACCGTCATAAATATGAGTCAAGAGCCAAACGTATGAATTTTGATCATGTGACCAAGGGGGGGGGGATGCTGCAATGGTCATAAGTGTGAAAAACGGTCGTAAGTCTGTTTATTCAGTGACATTGTAACTTTGAATGGTCGCTAAATGAGTTGTTGTAAATCAAGGATTACCTATTTCCTGCTTCAGGAGCAGGTCGGACTAGCAGACCTCCAAGGTTCCTTCTACAACTCTGTTCTTCTGATTCCTGACGGCTACATTTCGTGGCTTGCCAGGCCCCAAATAAGGGACAGTCTGTATTTGGGGAAGGCAAAAGAGGATTATCGGGGGTAGATCTCACCCCAGAAGCCCCCGAACCAAACTCATGGAAAAATAAGGCCCATTTTGGGTTTGAGATCTACCAGATTTCACAATTTTCCAGGTTCAAATGTTTTGCAAAACTGCACGAAGTCAACATCGGCCTTCAGTCAGAGAAATTTTTTTGTCCCCTGGCTCTCATTGGTTTTTCCTGAAAAGTTCAACAGATAAAGTTCTGCACCAAACCCTGGGCATGTTGAGTGTTTCCCCAACAGAATAACCAAGTTGGAAGGGACCTTTGAGGTCTTCTAGTCCAACCCTCCTGTTCATGCAGGAGACCCTATATACTGTTCTTCGTTATGGCAGCCCTTCAAATATTGGAAGACTGCTACTGTGTCACCCCTAGTCTGGTTGGTTGTTGTTGTTTGTCTTGCATTTGATTTTTTTATTAGTTTATCAAAGTATAAAAGAAAAAGAAGAAAATAGCGGAAAACTAAGAAAAGGAAGAAGGGGGAAAAAAAGAAATATAGTATAAAGGAAAGAAAAAGGAACCGATTTCTGTCTCTCTTTAGCACAGGTGGAGATAATAACATTGCAACCACAACGTTTTGCTTTTACACAACCGTACGTACAGGCCATTTCTATAACAAAAAGACTATCTAGTTAACAAAAAACAAAAGTTTCATATATTTTTTCATTGCAATCACAAAATCCGGAAGGAATTTCAGATTAGAACAGAATATAGAAGGAACAGATCAGACATCCAGCCCTTGCTTATCAATGGAGACCGAGTAGAGCAAGTGGCTAGTTTTAAGTTTCTGGGTGTTACCCTAAAACAGGACCTGACCTGGGGGTGCTCACATTGCAGCCCTGGTCAAAAGGGCCCAGCAGAGATTATACTACCTGAGACTTCTCAGAAAACAACAACTGAATGAAAAACTGCTGGTGACCTTCTACCGCTGCACCATAGAGAGTATCTTAACTTACTGCACCTCTGTATGGTTTGCCACTTGCACAGGGGCAGATAGGGAAGCACTCCAGAGGGTTAAGGTCATTGCCCAGAAGATCACTGGTTGCCCTCTCCCCTCTTTGGAAGAGCTTTAGAGCTCCCGCTGCCTTAAGAAAGCTGAAAACATTCTCAAAGATCCAGCTCATCCTGGTAACCCCTTTTTTTTTGAACTATTACCATCTGGCAGACGGTACAGAATAATAAAAGCAAGGACAAATAGGCTGAAAAACAGCTTCTATCCCAGGGCAGTAGCTCTTTTGAATTCTGCTGTATAGTGCAGTGTTGGTGCGGTGATGGGGGTTTCCGGTTCAATGTGTGGAGGGCGAAGGAGGTGTGTTTGTGTTTTAGTTTCATTGTCAGGGTCATGATGTGCACTGAAGATGGTGTTTGATTTCGCTGTACGAGGTGCAATGACATAAAGTAAACTAAATGGAATGGAACAGAGTATAGAATATAGAATAACAGAGTTGGAAGGGACTTTGGAGGTCTTCTAGTCCAACCCCCTACATCACTTCAAACAAATGGTTGTCCAACATCTTTTTAAAAACTTCCATTGTTGGAGCATTCAGAACTTCTGGAGGCAAATGGAAACAAGCTTAGATGGCCCATTTTTAAAATTATTATTAAACTAGACCAGAGGTTTTCAAACTCGACAGCTTTAAGACTTGTGGATTTCAACTCCCAGAATTCCTTCTCCAGTCATGTTAGCTCAGGAGTTCTGGGAGTTGAAGTCCACAAGTTTTAACCTGGCCAAGTTTGAAGACCATTGAACTGGACCTACCCAATTCCTGCAACCGGTCTTCGTAGGTTTTAGCCTCCAGGGCCTCTAATAATCTTTTTGCCCTTCTCTGCACACTTTCCAGAGTGGTTTGATAAGTTTTTTTTATGCCCCAAAGAAGAAGGGGTCAACTTATTTTCCAAAGTCCCTGAAAGCTGGATAAAAAACAACGGATGGAAACTAATCCAGGAGAGAAGCAACCTGGAATTAAGAAGAAATTTCTTAACAGTGAGGACAATTAACCAGTGGAACAGTTTGCCACCTGAAGTTGTGAATGCTCCATCACTTGAGGCTTTTAAGAAGAGATCGGACAGCCATTTGTCTGAAATGGGGTAGGGTCTCCTGCTTGAGAAGGTGGTTGGACTAGAAGACCACTTGAGGTCCCTTCCAGCTCTATCATGACTGATTGAATCTCAACATCCTTGTTGAATTTCCAATCTCTGTCCAGGAATAAATTAAAATTTGGCCAGGGGAAAAAAATAAATAAATCAGAAAACGAAAGGACGGGAGAGGGAGGAGTGGAGGAAGGGAAACAGATAAAAGAGCAATTAAAAGGAACTTGAGAAGGACTCCTGATCTCTTAGGGCGAGGAGAACAATTCGCTGGGTTTTTTTTTCTTTTCTTCTTTTTATAAGGTCTCCGTGTTTACTCAGAAGTAAGTCTTTGGGTCAAAGTTTCTTCCAGCCAGGTTTCCCCCCACACACACACGCGCACACACCTTTTTTTTTTTTTTCCGAGATCGCTGCCAACCAATCTTTGATCTCCACCCAGTGAAAGCTGGAAGGTGGTGGAGGAATCGAGTAAGGGTATGTGTTCGTGCAAATGGCTCTTTCTATCATGTCCACCCCGTCGGCGGCAAAAAGACTTTTTTTTAAAATGCGGGGAGGGGGGGGATCAAATAGGAATAGAACTGAAAGGGGCCTTGGAGGTCCTCTAGTCCAACCCCCTGCTCAAGCGGGAGGTGCTATAATTCAATATATACCATGTTTCCCCGAAAATAAGCCTGAGTCTTATATTAATTTTTGCTCCAAAGGACACTTTAGGTTTTATTTTCCAGTTGGGTCTTATTTTCAGCGAAATATAGTTCTAAATGTCTGGCTGACAATCTTAACTGGGGCTTATTTTGGGGGGGTTGGGCTTATATTACAAGCATCCCGAAAAATCATGCTAGGACTTATTTTCCAGCTAGGTCTTATTTTCAGGGAAATATCGTTCTAAATGTCTGGCTGACAATCTTAACTGGGGCTTATTTTGGGGGTTGGGATTATATTACAAGCATCCCGAAAAATCATGCTAGGACTTATTTTCCAGCTAGGTCTTATTTTCAGGGAAATATCGTTCTAAATGTCTGGCTGACAATCTTAACTGGGGCTTATTTTGGGGGGGTTGGGCTTATATTACAAGCATCCCGAAAAATCATGCTAGGACTTATTTTCCAGCTAGGACTTATTTTCAGCGAAATATAGTTCTAAATGTCTGGCTGACAATCTTAACTGGGGCTTATTTTGGGGGGATTGGGCTTATATTACAAGCATCCCGAAAAATCATGCTAGGACTTATTTTCCAGCTAGGTCTTATTTTCAGGGAAACAGGGTGTGTATGTATGTATGTATGTATGTATGTATGTATGCATGCATGCATCTATCTATCTATCTATCTATCTGTCTGTCTATCTAGCTAGCTAGCTAGCTAGCTATGTAGCTATGTAGCTATGAAATATCACCTGAGCTTTCTTAAATCAGTGACCAGCCTTATTTGATCATCTACAGGCAGTCTTCGCCTTACGACCACAATCGAGCAGACATTTCTGTTGCTGAGTGAGACATTTTCTTAGGGAGTTTTACCCCATTTTATGACTTTTTCACCCCAGCTGTTAAGAGAATCATCATGGTCATTAAGTGAATCTGGCTCCCCCCCCCATTGAGTTGGCTTTGCCAGAGGCTAGCTGGGAAGGAAAAACCCCCAGGACAGTGCCATTGTTATAAATAATGCCTTAATACATTTTGATCACACGAGCATGTTTAGTTTACTTTTATTGTCATTGCACCATCAAACCATCAAACCATCAAACACCATCTTCAGTGCACATCATGACCATGAAAATAAACACAAACACACATCCTTCACCCTCCACACATTGAACTGGAAATCCCGACACTGCACCAACACTGTACTACACAGCAGAATTAAAAAGAGCTTCTGCCTTGGGATTGAAGCTGTTTTTCAGCCTATTTGTCCTTGTTTTTATTATTATTCTGTACCGTCTGCCAGATGGTAATAGTTAAAAAAAAGGGGGTTCCCAGGATGAGATGGATCTTTGAGAATGTTTTGAACTTTCTTAAGGCAGCGGGAGCTATGAAGCTATAAAACTATAAAGTTGCAATGGTCATAAGTGTGGGGACCGATCCTAAGTCACTCGTTTTGTACCGTTGTAACCTTGAATTGTCATTAAACAAATTAATTGTAAATTGAGGGCTAGTTGTACTTCCAATACCCTTGTTTCTTTCCTCAGAAGGGCCCAGAATGCTTTGCTTCCAGGCAGGGGTGGGATTCAAATTTTTTAACAACAGGTTCTGTGGGTGTGGCTAAGTTGGTGGGCATGGCTTGGTGGTCATGTGACTGGGTGGACATGGCTTGGTGGTCATGTTATTGGCTGGGTGTGGCCAACTCAATATCACTCACATTAAAGCACACATCTCCTCGCCTGGCCTCTCATGACTGTGGGATGCTGCAACAGTCGTAAGTGTGAAAAATGGTCATAAGTCACTTTTTTCAGTGCCATTGTAACTTTGAATGGTCACTCCATGCAAGCAAAATACCAGCAAAGGAGGGGAAGAAAACTCCAGAGAAGTTCCTGAGACAGGAAGTCTAGTCCTGCCAAGAATGTAATAAGGGTTAACGGAGAGGTAGTTTCTGTAAGCAACACCAGAATGTTTCCTTCCTGCCTTTCTTACAGGATTAGGTCAGTAAGTTCTTCTGACAACCGGTTCTCCGAACTGCTTAGAATGTTAACAACGGGTTCTAGCGAACAGGTGCAAACTGGTAGAATTCCACCCCTGCTTCCAGGTCTAGTCAGAACTGAATTGTTGTCTGGATTCCCAGAATCCCCTGCTCCTTCCTTCCAGTTCAAAATGGGGTGCAAATACTTTCTACTCCCAGAATCCTTTGTTTGCTAAGTCTCACTCCTTATTTTTCTGGTTTAGTCTGGTCTTCCAAATATGGAGAGCAGAATCTCCAGAGGACCAGCAGGGGTCAGCAAAGAGACACCCAAACCTCAAACACCCTCTAGTGGTCTTTGATGTTTCTGCCGGCCAAAGAGCAGAGGCTTAGACATCCTCTCAGAACTAAACCCAGGTGTCTAGAAACCCATAATCCTTTGCTCCTTGGACCCATCCCTTAGGGCAGGGGTCTTCAAACATGACAGCTTTAAGACTTGTGGACTTCAGCTCCCAGAATTTCTCTTCCAGTCATGTTAGCTCAGGAATTCTGGGAGTTGAAGTCCACAAGTCTTAAACTTGCCTTAGGGTTTTCCCATTTGACCTGCAAAACTCCTGACCATCCACTAGATGGCTTGAAAAAGACAGAGGAAAACACTCTCTGCTGACATCCAGTGGCCATCTCCAGGTTTGCAAGCCCCAGATTTGGTCAAGTTATGCTCAGATTAAATAGGATTGGGATGGCTTGATTCTCAGGTGTCCTTCTTAGTTCCTGGTCTTTCTCCAGGAGCAACTGGGAAGAGAAATGAGGAAAGTGACTAGTCAATAGTCAATCGAGGAGGCTATCTGTAGCTAAGGGATGAACCGTGAGATCCTTGTTGCTCTTCTGAACTTGGGGTTTTTTTTTCTTGCAGACATTTCATGACCAAACTAGGTAACACCATCAGGGCTAGAAGGGAGTGGGGTTTGTAGAGCAGTGGAGTAGAGGAAAAGCAGAAGGGGGAAGGAAGAAGAGAGGGAGGAGGAGGAGGAGGAAGAAGAAGAAGAGGAGGAAGAGGAGAAATGTGGGGTCTTCCTCTTGGTACTCTCTGCGTTTGGTGCTTTTCTTGCAGATGTTTCATGACCAAACTAGGTAACAGCATCGATGCTAGAAGGGAGTGGAGTTTGTGAAAAGGAGGAGGAGGAAGAGAAAGAGGAGGAGGAAGAGAAAAAGGAGGAGGAGGAAGAGGGCAGACGTTCTTGGTGCTGTCTGAGCTGGAACCTGGGTGGTTTTCTTGCAGACATTTCATGACCCAAATAGGTAACATCATCAGTGCTAGAAGGGAGTGTGATATGAGGAGGAGGACTGTGGGGTCCTTGGTACTCTCTGAAGGTTGTTTCCTTGCAGATGTTTCATGACTCAGCTGGGGAACATCATCAGTGCTAGTTAGATACAGTAACGGATCATCAGAAAGTGGTTCACTTTCTGATGATCAGCCCCTCACTTTGGGGGCTGCTTCAGGAGACTGGAGCATCAGCAGGAACTCTAGGGCCCATGCCTCCCCCATATCCCATCATCCTAGGACCAGGGGCAGACCTGATCTTGAAACCTTCCTCACCCCCCAAGTCCCATTTTTCCCCGCAGATCCGGTGGTTAAACGACAAGGGTTAAAATCATTACCTCCGGAGCCTCTGGCAGGTCAGGCAAGAGAAATTGAAATCATCCTTCTCTCAGACACAGGGAGATCTCGTTAAAATATCTCTCTCCTTACCCTCCCCACCCCTTAATCTACCTGTTTGTTTGTGCCAGGGATCAGAAATGGGGGCGTGGGGGGTAGGAGAGGGAGAACAGGGAGCAAATCGGATTGGGTTCAAAGCATATTAAAGGTGTCACTTGCTACAGGATTAGACAGAAGGGATTCGGGCACTGCGGGGGGCTGGGTGTTAATTTTGGGTGGGGTCCCAGGTGGCGGGGGAGAGGGTGTGTCCCAGAGGCAGAGAGCTCCTGGCCATCTAGTCAAAGATGGGTTGGGGGGAGGTCATTTCGAGGCGCCTCCCCCCTCTTTTTTTTCCCCTCCCCCTGATCCTTTGCTCCAGGTGAGGTCGGAGCATGACAATTATGCTTTAATCGGCTTATAACAGGCTCAGATATTTTTATGGCCCTTTATCAGGCGTTGCAACTTCTGGTCTATCTTGGCACATGAAAAGCAGGCGGGGGCGGTGGAAACTATGAGGGTTTGCTGAGTTTTTGCAGATTTTCCAAGCCAGGGATCTATGTCTTGAAGGGTCAGGTGGCCCCAATGTTTTTTTTTAAAAGTAATAAATTTTATTCATCACATTTTCATCATAAAAACACATTTCCACTCATTACAGCGTTCCAATATCGGTGTTCACTCACACTGACTTATTTTCTAATTAGGTAGGTGGCTACTATACGTTATGTAGTTGTTTCTGCATTCAACTTAAACCAAATATTTACAAGATTACAAACAATATTTACCTCATCTTACTACAGCTCCTACATACCCTTCATCTATCAGCTTTGCTTCTACCTTCCAACCAATTGTACCATAAATTCCAAATCTCGTAGTACTCCGTTTCTTCTCTGTCTTTTAGTTCCATCGATAACCTATCCATCTCTGCAGATTCTAAAGCCTTTTTTAATTATCATTATGTTGGAAGGAATATTGTCTTGTTTCCAGTTCTGGGCAAAGGCAATTCTGGCCGTGGTTACTATAGGAAGTATAATGAATTGTAGTTTTTTACAGATATTATATCTTAATATACCCAATAAAAATATCTCAGGCCCCAAAATTAAGCACTTTATGGTCCCAAAATTAAGCATTGTCTAGCATGGTAAAATATACAGAGAGCTTCAAAATGTAATTTTTTTCCAGTCAGCCAGATGGTTAGATAAGGATTGAGTGCCAAAACAGGGCTGCAATAATCTGGATGGCCATTAGAGGGCAGTAAGGAGGCACAAATATATCATTGCCCCATACTGGACATCTAGGGAATTGCAGGGTTAAATGTCACTTGAGGAACAGAATCCCAACATCTGCCTGATACGCTGTGGCAGTGTTTCTCGTCCTTGGCCCCTTTAAGATGGGAGGACATCAACTCCCAGAATTCCCTAGCCTGCAAGGCTGGCTGGGGAATTCTGGGAGTTAAAGTCCACCCGTCTTAAAGGGACCATGGTGGAGAAACACTTCAGTGGTTTATCTAGCCTTTGCAGCCTGGTGGCTAAGGAACTTTCTCCATTGGCCAGATCAAGAATGTGGGACTCGACCCCAGTAGCCAATCAGTGTTTGAGAAAAATATTCTCTATTTACAGCTGTGGCCTCACCTATCTTCTTGAGGTCTGCAGGTTGTCTGGGTTTAAATATTTTCATGCTTAAGGCTTGATTAAGGGAACCATACCACAAATAAGCTTTATGTTGGGTGCATTCACACAACATTCATTCGTTTGTTCATTTGTTTGTTTATTTATTTATTTATTTATTATTTGTTTATTTATTTATTTTGTCAAGCAATTATAAGATAACAGGTATAAGTATAAAAATGGTTATGAATACATTAAATGAATACATATAAGAAAAATAAAAGAAACAATAGAACAGGGACAGTGCACTTATGCACGCCCCCTACAGATCTCTTAGGAAAGGGGTGAGGTCCATAGTAGACAGTCTAAGATTAAAGTTTTTGGGGTTTGGGGAAGAAACTACAGAGTCGGGTAGAATATTCCAGACATTGACCACTCGGTTGCTGAAGTCGTATTTCCTGCCATCAAGTTTGGTGCGATTAACCTTGAGTTTGTATCTATTGTGTGCTCTTGTGTTGTTATGGTTGAAGCCGAAGTATTCATTGACAGGTAGGACATTGCAATGTATGATTTTATATACTATACTTAGATCGGACCGAAGGGGGCGTAGTTCTAGATTTACTAGGTCTAGAATTTCGAGTCTGGTGGCAGAAGTTATTCTGCAATGAGTAGAGGAGAGGAGAACTCTTCTTGTGAAATATTTTTGGACTTTCTTAACTGTGTTAATATCAGATACGTAATGCGGGTTCCAGACTGATGAGCTGTATTCGAGTATTGGTCTAGCAAATGTTTTGTATGCTCTAGTTAGTAGTGTGATCCTTAACCTGGTCTGTCAAAGACCTAGGACCTACATTAACATAACATAACATAGCATAACATAGCATAGCATAGCATAGCATAGCATAGCATAACATAGCATAGCATAGCATAACATAACATAACATAACATAACATAACATAACATAACATAACATAACATAGCATAACATAACATAACATAACATAACATAACATAACATAACATAACATAACATAACATAACATCCTGAATTTCATCTTGGATTTGTTTAGTGTTACAGCACATTAGTAAACTGACCCAGGTGTCACAAACTCTGTAAACTGGATGATGTAGTAACCAGGTTTCAGCAGATTTTGCCCACACAAGCTATGAATCATGATTGCAGATCCCGGATCCCACCAAGAATGCCTCCCCCTTCGCCCTTCTTATCAGTTCTGAAAAAAGTCAATTTATAGACTGAAAAGCTACAGAGGCAAATCCCAGGGGAGTTAACGGCAGGTGAACTGCAACTCAAAACTAGAAAACCCCTCCCCACTCCAGCAAAATGAAAACATGCACCCCATGTTCCAATTCGAACTCCAGAAATTATATTATATTTGCTCTGGTTTTCTATTATTCAGGTAATGGAAAGGCAGCTTGGTCTAGTGGTTAAGACTAGAAAATGGGAAACTGAGAATTCTAGTCCCACCTTAGGAAGGAAAACTGGCTTTGTTACTTTGGGCCAATCACCAGGAGACTGTGAGTTCTAGTCCCGCCCTAGGCAGGAAAGCTGGCCAGGTAACTTTGTGCCAATCACCAGGAGACTGCGAGTTCTAGTTTTGCCTTAGGCAAGAAAGCTGGCTTGGTGACTTTGGGCTGATCACTAGGAGACGGTGAGTTCTAGTTTTGCCTTAGGTATGAAAACTGGGTGACTTTGGACCAGTCCCTCTGTCTCAGCCCAACCCACCTCACAGGGTTGTTGTTGTTGTGGGGAAAATAGGAAGAGGAATGTGTATTGTAGATATTCCCCACCTTGTGTCAATATAAAACTAATAAGGGTGGCTTACAAATAAATAAAATAATTGGGCAGGATCTTAAACAGACACAGGAAATAAATGCTGAGGTTCACAAGCTGTTTATTTTATAACAAAACTCAAGATTTTCCATTTAGCAACTTCAATCCTTAGAACTGATTTCCAAAGTTATAAAAATAGTGGGGTGCCCACTCTAACGGGTGATTAAAAGGATGAGATAATAATCCTTTATTTTATTTTATTTTTCCAATGTTCTCAGTTGTTTCTATTTTAGTGCCCTGGCAGAGTGGCATGACACAAGCCCTAACAAAAATATATATATATTTTCCTGTTTGGTGAAGAAAGCAGTTTTATTCTTCCGAGAGAGGAACCAACGTGCCGAAAACAGGTTGCACCCAGACCGAAAAGTGACTCAGCACCCCATCAAACGCTTTCTTCCCTGACTCAGCACAAAACAGTTTTGGACACATCGGCTGTCCCCTGTGTTGCAACTCAAGTTTTAAAGCAGAGGAACCATCTAGAACTCTCTGTTGGTTTGAGGGTCATGTGGGGGGCAACAGACCAAGGAGAGGGGAGCGTGCAGATTTGGACCCTCCTAAAAGCTCCAGAGATTCGTTGGAAGCTGAAAGAAAAATCAAGAATCTTGAGAATTAACTTTGTTTAGTTTGTTTTTTAAGTTAATTTCAACAGGGTCCAAAAAATGGAAGATTGCAATGTAATTGACTGACCTGGAATTGACGCGCGCAGTGCCGTCTTTGCTAATTGAGATATTTTGCCCCTTGATAAAATGATTTAGCCCCTGACACAGATAACATCTGCCCTGAATCGCCAATATCAGTGTCGTTGCAAGAAGTGGACAATCGCTGTTTTGCGTTTCCCACCCTCCGAATGGATCGCAGGATACAAATAGATCTGAACTGGTGGTGAGATTCAGAGTTTTTTTTACTACCAGTTATGTGGGCGTGGCTTGGTGGGCGTGGCAGGAGAAGGATACTACAAAATCCCCATTCCCTCCCCACCTCACTAACCTACTTTCCGGCTCCGTTTTCCTGATCTGGGCAACAAAACAAGACCCAGCCAATCAGCTGGGACTTGGTAGGCGGAGAATAGATAGGGGAGGGGCTGGTTCTCCGAACTACTCAAAATTTCCGCCACTGGTTTTCCAGAACTGGTCGGAGCCTGTTGAATAACACCTCTGATCTGGACAAACTTGAACTATGGGCCCTATCTAACGAAATGAAATTTAATGGGGAGAACAGAAAGGTTTTACACTTAGGCAAGAAAAATAAAAGGTATAAGTACAATCAGGTGAAAAATTGCTCAAAAGTAGCTGCGAGAGGGTGTCTTAGCAGACAAACACTTAAACATGAGCCAGCCGTGTGCAGCAGCAGCCAAAAAAGCTAATACAATCCTTGGTTGTATAAACAGAGGCATAGAATCAAAATCACATGAGGTATTAGTACCACTTTATAAAGCCTTAGTAGGGCCAGTGGTGGGATTCAAATTTTTTTACTACCGGTTCTGTGGGTGTGGCTTGGTGGGCATGGCAGGGGAAGGATAGTGTAAATCTCCAGTCAGAGATGGTATTTGCCGGTTCTCCAAACTGCTCCAAATTTCCGCTACCAGTTCTCCAGAACTGGTCAGAACCTGCTGAATACCACCTCTGAGTAAGGGCACACCTGGAATACTGCATCCAGGTTTGGTCACCGCATTACAAAAAAGATGTTGGGATGTTGGAAAAAGTTCAGAGAAGAGCAACGAAAGAGATCACAGGCCCCGAGACTAAAACATATGAGGAATGGCTGCAGGTTTTGGGTCTGGCTAGTCTAGAGAAAAGAAGAATTAGGGGATGACATGATAGCAGCATTTAAGTATTTGAGGGGCTGCCCCAAAGAAGAGGAAGGGGTCAACCTATTTTCCAAAGCCCCTGAAGGCAGGACAAGAATCAATGAATGGAAACAAATCAAGGAGAGAAACAACCTGGAATGAAGGAGAAACTTCCTAACATGGAAGACAATGAACCAGTGGAACTCCTTGCCACCAGAAATTGTAGGTGTTCCATCACTGGAGGTATTAAAGAAGAGATTGGACAATCATTTGTCTGAAATGGAATACAGTTTCCTGTTTGAGCGGAGAATTAGAGGACATCCAAGTTCCCTACCAGCTCTATTCTGATTGATTGATTGATTGATTGATTATTGATTCCGTGGAGCAGTGTTTCTTAACCTTATCAATTTGAAAATGGATGGATTTCAACTCCCAGAATTTCCAAACCAGTCATGCTAACTGAGGAATTCTCAGAGTTGAAGTCCACCCATCTTAAGGTTGAAAACCCCTATTTGGCTAGAGGAATTCTGGGAGTTGAAGTCCACCCTTAACATTACTAAAATTGCTAACAGCCATCTTAGTTCCTTCGCTGAGGAATTCTGGGAATTGAAGTCCACCCTTTTAAAGCTTTTATTTTTTTTTATTTTTTTTTTATTGGGTTTGTCAATTGCTTACAAGATAATAGGTTTAAGTAAAAACATAATTATGAATACATGGATACATATAAGAAAAATAAAAGAAACAATAGAACAGGGACCGTGCGCTTATGCACGTCCCCTACAGATCTCTTAGGAAAGGGGTGAGGTCAATAGTAGACAGTCTAAGGTTAAAGTTTTTGGGGTTTGGGGAAGAAACCACAGAGTCAGGTAGAGTATTCCAGACATTGACCACTCGGTTGCTGAAGTCGTATTTCCTGCAATCAAGTTTGGTGTGATTAACCTTGAGTTTGTATCTATTGTGTGCTCTTGTGTTGTTATGGTTGAAGCTGAAGCATTCATTGACAGGTAGGACATTGCAATGTATGATTTTATATACTGTACTTCGATCGGACCGAAGGGGGCGTAGTTCTAGGTGTTCTAGGTCTAGAATTTCGAGTCTGGTGGCATAATGTATTCTGCAACGAGTAGAGGAGTGGAGAACTCTTCTTGTGAAATATTTCTGGACTTTCTCAACTGTGCTAATATCAGATATGGAATGTGGGTTCCAGACTGATGAGCTGTATTTGAGTATTGGTCTAGCAAATGTTTTGTATGCTCCAGTTAGTAGTGTGATATTACCAGAGAAAAAGCTACGTAGGATTAGGTTAACAACTCTTAATGCCTTTTTGGCTATGTAGTTACAGTGGGCTCCAGCACTTTGATCATTAGAGATGAGTACTCCAAGGTCCTTGACAGAGTTTGGATCCTCAACAAGGTCTTCAGCTTGTATTTTATTTTCTGATTTTTTTTTGCCAATATGTAAGACAGAGCGTTTGTTTGTTGAAATTTGAAGTTGCCATTTGTTTGACCATTCTGATACATAGTCGAGGTCTTTTTGAAGGGTAGCAGTATTGTCTGTGGTGTTGAATAGCTTTACATCATCAACAAAGAGAACATAGTTGCTCTTAATATGATCACAGAAGTCATGTATGAAGAGAGGTGGTCCTAGAACACTGCCTTGGGGGACACCACTGTTGACAGATATAGAATTGGATAGGACACTCCCAATTTTGACCATTTGTTGTCTGTTTGATAGGAATACTTCTATCCAGTTATGCAGTTGTCCAGAGATACCATAAGATTTTAGTTTTGGGAGTAGTTTGTCGTGTACCACTGAATCAAAGGCTTTACAGAAGTTGCTAAGGGAGGACGGCCCTCTCTGGCTGGAAAATTCTGGGAGTTGGAAGTCCACCTATTTTAATATTACTAAGATTGCTAACAGCCTTGTTGGCTGAGGAATTCTGGGAGTTGTAGTCTACCTATCTTCAAGTTTTCTACAGTTCCTAACTCCCATGTTGGCTGAGGAATTCTGGGAGTTGTAGTCCGCCCATTTTAAAATTGCTAAGGTTGAAAACCCCTTTTTGGGTGGAGAATTCTGGGAGTTGAAGTCCACCCTCTTAAAGTTACTAATAGCCATATTAGCTGAGGAATTCTGGGAGTTGTAGTCTACCTATCTTCAAGTTTTCTACAGTTCCTAACTCCCATGCTGTCTGAGGAATTCTGGGAGTTGAAGTCCACCCATTTTCCAATTTGCTAATTCTCATATTGGCTGAGGAATTCTGGGAGTTGAAGTCTACCCATCTTAACATTACTAAGGTCGAGAAGCACCCGGTCAAGCCTGTAACTCTTCTTCCCGTCTCTCCAGGTTACGCTCCCTCGGGGGAAGCATTTAGCCTATGCTCAGAGACTCTGTACACAATAGAGTTTCACCCTACTCAAGATTCCACGATGGTCCTACTTTTAGTGCAAGCAAGCAGGCTGCAACATCACTCGGTCCAAGATTACGCAACTTTACTGATACAATATAGATATACATATATACACTATACACATATATATATATATATATATTGCAAAGGGGCAACTGTGCTGGGTAGCCCGGACGGGCGTTTGCCAGCCATAGGCACTTTTGAGAAAGCTTGTGGTTCACCATCTGTTTTGCAGAAGGAGGCAGCTGGGCTTCGGGAGGGGGAGTGAGGGTGTCCAGTCAGCTCAGCTGACCCACTCGTGATGTCTCCTCCAGAGACTTGGTTGACCTCACCGGATAAGAGAAGAAATCGGAGGCCTTGCACAACTCAGCAAGTAGAAATGAGGAACTTCTCTCATAGCAGGGAGAAAGCAAATGGAAGGCCATTCAGAGCTGGGGGGGCAGGGTGAGGAGGATTCAAATGGGTGGCTTTAAAGCCGAGGTCAATGCCCTCTCTGCACCTGTGTTGTCTTCTTAAGTACCTGGAGGGAAAACAGGAAGTGGGGATATGTCCAGTCTAACAAAGAGGAGTAGGGGAGGGTTACGGATAATATAAGGAGGAACTTCAAGTTTAAAACTTGTTGGGAAATATTTTAAGATTATATAACTATATATATATATAATTGTATATGAATTTTACTGTTTTTAATACTATATTTTACTATCCTAAAATATGTAATTCACTATACTAGATACTAGAAAAACAGAGAATATGATAAATTGGGGAAAGTCAAAATGTGAATTTAGTGGCTATGGAAACCAAAAGAGAAATTTTACTTTCTGGAGGTTTTTTTTGTTTTGTTGTTTTCTCGTTGGGACATATGAAATAGAAAATGTAATTGATTATATAAAGGATATGAGAAAATAGAAAATATGACAAACTAGAAGGGATCATATGGGAATATACAGTATTTTTAGTGAGAGTATGACTAAAAACAGGGGAATTAATTTTTTTAAATATATAGATAAACTTTGGCTAAGTGGAAAGAAATAAAAACATGATTATTATATAATTATATATAAGATAAGCAAAGATAAAATGAGATATATTAAGAAGTTACTATTGTTGTGAATGTTTTGTTGTACATATATACATTCTAAAATATACAGTTGATTATTTAGTGGATAATAGAAATGTATAATAAGAGTTCTTCATTATGATTAAAGTAGGGAATTGGAAAATTATTAAATTATATAGATTGAGGGGATATACCATGTGGATCCTAAATTTTTTGGTTTTATTTTATTTTTACTCTTTTAGATTGTTTATTATATATCGGCCTGGAGAAAATTAAGGATGATAATGATGTATAATGTAAAATAAAATAGGCGGTAAGCTGAAAATGGAAATAATAGGGGATAAAGATTTGAAAATATATGTATGGATGAAATGATATTGAATTAATGAATTGAAATATGAAATGGAAATTTATTTAAAGATAAGTGGAATGGATAATGACATGAGGCAATATTATACAAGATAGATGGAAATGTAAGTATGACTATGTATAAATATTGTAATCTGGAACCACATTGTCCACGTGAAGAGATGTGTAAAAAAAAAAAAAAAAAACCCTTTTGAGAAAAAAAAAGGGGTGATATGATAGTAGTCTTCCAATATTTCTTTCTCTGGGCACAATGAGAACATATCTGCTGCAAAAACTCTGCACTGGTGACAGGAAGGGCATCCAGCCAGTAAACACTCAGCTTCATTCAGTTGCCCTGACTCCACCCCGCAAGGGATTATGGGGTCATTAAACAATGAACAACAACAACAATAGTTGCAGGAACTGCGTATGTCTAGTTTAATGAAAAGACGGAATAGCGGGGATATGATAGCAGTCTTCCAGTATTTGAGGGGCTGTCCCAAAGAAGAGGGAGTCAAACTATTCTCCAAAGCACCTGAAGGCCAGACAAGGAATAATGGATGGAAACTCCTCAAGGAAAAGAAGCACTTTAGAAAATTGTATGACAGTCTCTCTCTCTCTCTCTCTCTCTCTCTCTCTCTCTCTCTCTCTCTCTCTCTAAACTTGGGCACTTTAAGACGAGAGCAGACTTCAACTCCCAGAATTCCCCAGCCAACATGGGCTAGCTGGGGAATTCTGGGAGTTGAAATCCATCCATTTTAAATGCGGCCAAGGTAGAGAAACAATAGATTAAATCCTCCATCACTCCAGGTGTCAGACTGTATGAGGAAAAGAAAAATAAGAATCAGAAAAATAAATTGAAACGTCGAGAGCAGTTTGACAAATGAAGCTAAAATGGAAGGAGGAAGTTCGTCCCGCCATATTGGTGGTGTTCAAAGAGAAGCCGGGCAGCCTTCTGGTCTTGGATGCTTTCATTTAGATTCCTGCTCTGAGCAGGGGGGTTGGACTGGATGACCTCAAGGGTCCCTGCCCCTCTCAGTTTCTCCTCTAACCAAAGATGGCTTTTTCAGAGACTTCTTTCTCAGCATTCCAGACTTCGAGGTAGCAAATGAAGACATCCGCGTAATAAAAATCAATAATAACAATAATAAAAAATGCTGCCTAGCATATTTGCACCTGGTTGGCTAAAGTCATGTTCTCTTAAGAGATTTTTTTTTAAATTGCTCAAAGACACAGATGGGATTTTGGGGTTACAGCTGAGAATTCAAACGGAGGCCAGTGACATTGGTGCGAGGCACGCTTTCTTGAACACGCCGATGTGTTCAGAAGGCGACTCTCGAGTCTCATTCTCTCGGTTCAGCCAGAACTTCTGAACTAGGAAACGTCGTCAGCGTGTATGTTTGTGAGTCAGATGATTTTCTCAGGAAAGTCTCTCTCTCTTTCTCTCTCTCCCACAGCGAAAGGAATCGATTTCCCCACAGAGAACATATCAGAGAATACCGGAGGGTGAGCAGAGAGAGAGAAAAACTTACAGGAAAAGTGGTTGTGCAAACTCCTGCATGGTTTTCACACTCAGCAACTTTCAGACGGGTGGACTTCAACTCCCAGAATTCCCCCAGCCGCCGTGGGTTTTTTTTTTTTTTTTAAGCAAACCTCAACTTTAAAACTTAGAATCATTGGGACCTCGGAGGCCTTCTAGTCTAACCCCCTGGTCAAGTAAACCAACTGAAAA
Source organism: Pseudonaja textilis (assembly GCF_049901715.1). Taxonomy (NCBI): domain Eukaryota; kingdom Metazoa; phylum Chordata; class Lepidosauria; order Squamata; family Elapidae; genus Pseudonaja; species Pseudonaja textilis. Next base: position 126,468,602 of record NC_142008.1, on the reverse strand, counting down.
ATACGTTGAAAAGTTTGAAAGAAGAGATTGGAGAGCCGTTGGTCTGAAATGATACGGTGCCTCCTACTTGAGCAGGGGGTTGGACTAGAAGATCTCCATGCGCCCTTCCAACCCAATCATTCTAAGTAGTTCTACTGCTTTCAGGAATAAATCAATCAGAATAGGGCTGGAAGGGACCTCGGAGGTCTTCTAGTCCAACCCTTGCTCAAGCAGGAAACTCTTATCTATACCATTTCAGACAAATGGCTGTCCAAACTCTTCTTAAAGACTTTCAGTGATGGAGCACCCACAGTTTCTGGTGGCAAGCAGTTCCACAGGTTAATTGTCCTCACTGTTCGGAAGTGAGGACAGACCCCCTCCTCTCTTTGGCAGCCCCTCAAATATTGGGAGACTGCTATCATTGCACACCCCCTGGTCAGTGGTGGGATTCAAACATTTTTACTACCAGTTCTGTGGGCGTGGCTTGGTGGGCGTGGCAAGGGAAGGTTACTGCAAAATCCCCATTCCCTCCCCACGCCACTAACCTGCTTTCCAGCTCTGTTCTCCTGTGCAGGGCAACCAAAGAAGATCCAGCCAATCAGCTGGGACTCGGGAGGCGAAGAGTAGATGGGGGCGGGGCCAGTCAGAGGTGGGATTTGCCGGTTCTCAGAACTATTCAAAATGTCCGCTACCAGTTCTCCAGAACTGGTCAGAACCTGCTGAATACCACCTCTGCCCCTGGTCCTTCTCTTCATTAAACTTATACCCAAATTCCTGCAACCGTTCTTCATATGTTTTATCCTCCAGTCCCCTGATCATCTTTGTTGCTCTTCTCTGCCCTCTTTCCAGAGTCTCAACAACTTGTTTACATTGTGGTGACCAAAACTACATGCCGTAGTCCTTACCTTCAAGGCATTATAAAGCGGTATCAACACTTCACCTGATCTTGATTCTATCCCTCTGTTCCTGCAGCCCAGAACTGTGTTGGCTTTTTTGGCTGCCGTCGCACACGGTTGGCTCCTATTTAAGTGATTGTCCTCTAGGACTCCGAGATCCCTCACACGGTTGCTATCGTTGAGTCAGGTGCCACCTTGTTGGAAAAATATCCATCTGAGTTCAGTATCAAATAGGGAGAGAGATACTGGAAACGTGGAGGCTGATTGGAAAGATGGTTTATTGATGGACAGGACCACAGAGCGGTTTGAGATCCTGGGCAGCTGATCACATGGGGTGGAGAGTGAGTGTTATTTATACTCTCTCTTGGGCCTTTCCCTTGAGCTTCCTGTTCCTGTGGCAAGGACATATATTCTATTGGTTGCTGTCAGACTCCCATGGGGCTATGCAGGAGTCATAGCTAGCTTTTTAGGCTGTCTGAATTAAGTTTGATTGAGGTCTAGACTCTCTGACATGATGTAATGAGGCGGCTTGTTCCCTGAAAGGGTGGTGGACCATTCCCATTGTATCTTTAATGGCTTTCCTGGTTTGGATTTTGAGTGAGAGCTAATCCTACCATTCTACCTAATTCTGCCTTTGTTCAAAATATCCTGTCTTGAATGGATTACCAAATCTGCATTTCTAAAAGCTGGCCTCAGCTTAGCCTCTGCTTAGGGGCAGGAAACTGTGGCTCCAAGTTTCTGTTACCTTTAAGATTTTTAAATTTCTCTTTTAGGGGAAATATAATATTCTGCCATTTTAAATCTTTATTGAAGTATCTCATTCTTCTAGGAGAGGGGTGGGTGCCAAGTTTATACAACTTATTCTATACCTGGTCACTTGGTTTTCCTTGGCTAAAAGTAGAGCCTTCAATTTCCCACCATTGAATTTCATTTTTATAAAGACGGCCCAGGGTTCGAGTCTGTCAAGATCCCTCTGTATCTTAAATATCTTCCAGAGTGTTGGCTATTCCCCATCCTCACAGCTTGCAAATTTGATGAGCCTCCCTTTCTATCTCCTGGTCTAGATCAGGAATCACCAAACTTGGCAACTTTAAGACTTGTGGACTTCATCTCCCAGAATTCCCCAGCCTGCGTTGGAGTTTTGTGATAGATGGATGTGGCTTTCCCCATCAAGACAAACAAAAGGAAGGCTTCCATTGAGGTGAACTGAGCCTTCTCCCGTTGGATGCTTTGTAGATGGGGTGGACTACAGATTCCATAATGCGCAGGCAGTATGGCCAATGTGGTCCAACATAGAGAGCAATGGATTAGAAAAGCAGGCTTAAAAACATTAAAATCTGCGCCAAAACTTGCTTAGCTCTATACTAGGCTGACATTGCCATCTGGTGACCAGAAGCTGCACTGCACACAATCCATAGAATAATTTATTTCCATAGTACTAAATTACAGGATCTTTGATTTACAACGATTCATTTAGTGACTTTCGAAGTTACAACAGCACTGGGAAAAAAGGGACGTATGAATATTTTTCACACTTACGACCATAGCTGCATCCCCATGATCACATGATCAGAATTCGGCCGCTTGGCAACTGACTCATAGTTATGACGGTCGCAGTGATCCCCTTTTGCGACCTTCTGACAAGCAAAGTCAGAGGGGAAGCCAGATTCACTTAACGACCGTGTTACTGACTTAACAACTGACGTGGATTCGCTGAACATTTGTGGCAAGAGTCATAAAACGGGACAAAACTCACATAACAACTGTCTCGCTTAACAACTGGAATTTAGGTCTCAATTGTGGTCGTAGATCGGGACCACCTCTATTGTCTGAAACCCATCTAAAAGGCTGTGCATATTTACCACTTCTCCAGAATTAGAATATAAGAATAGAATAGATTCTGGAATAGAGAAATAGAGCTGGAAGGGACCTTGGAGATCCTCTAGCCCAACCCCTGCTCAAGCAGGGGATCTTATACCATTTCAGACCAGTGACTGTCCAATCTCTTCTTAAAAACATCCAGAAATGAAGCAGCCCACAACTTCTGAATTCAGTTGTTTAAAATAAACAAGAGATCGGGAAGAGGCAAAAATGTAAAACAAATGAGGTTTTTTTTTTTAATTTAAAATCCTGTACAATCAAAACTCCTAATTTCTAGAGTAGAAAATAGAGGGAAGGGTTTCTTCATTTTGGCCGTTTTCAGATATGTGGACTTCAACTCCCAGAATTCAACAGTGCTGGCTGGGAATTCTGGGAGTTGAAGTCCACTCATCTGAAAGTTACTGAGATAAGAGTTCAGATATCCCAGAACTAACTTCTAGAACTATCTTAGAAACTTGAGTGTTAAATGCCTTGTTTCTTTTTCTTTAACAATAACACTTGGGCATTCTGCACATGTTCTGAGGCGCTCTTACAACTTGCTTCCTGTATCTAAATCAGGGAAGTGTTCCCTTTTCAATGTATCAGTTTGAATCTATAGGCAACCAATGCATTTCTTTATTCCTTTAAACACATCCTTATCTCTTTTTTTCCCCTCCCCTTCAAAGGGACACTGAATTACTTGGGAACAAAATTGCAAAACATGGTTGAGTGCCCAAACTGTGAAGCTGAAAAATAGATAATTCTAGATAATTAAAAAAAATAGACAATAAAAATAGAATTCTGTAGGCATGTCTGTTCTGAGTGAGATGACTCACTGAAGGACATCCAAGGCTGGCTACAATCGGTTAAAAAAAACATATCCAATGCCATTCTGGGAATTGAAGTCCACAGATTTTAACCTTGCAGAAGTTGCTAATCCTCATGAGAAAAGAAGGGAAAAAAAAAACTTTCCTTTCCTTTATGGCATGTGAGATTGGGACCGTGCCGAATTCTCATGGGTTTTTGTGGGTCTTCCCAAAAGGTGCTTTTTCAAGAGGCAACTGGACTTTATTGTTTTTCTTTGAAGACATTTCACTTCTCACCCAAGAAGCTTCTTCAGCTCCGACTAGATAGTGGAAAATAGAAGGAATTGTGCTCCTTGCAGAGAGCTGGTCATTTGCATCCTTTTTAGAGAGCCGCTGTGTCCTTGGGGGTCTCCTGAATAGTACAAATGGGTGTGGCCTTTTCAAACTGTTGAAAAGACTGTGTTGTACACTGGAGAAAAATGATGTTGTATACACCCCGCCCTCTGTTGAAAGAAGAGTCTTCAGTTTTGACACAGACGGCCTCTTTGACCCCTCTTTCAAACCAGTGTCCAAAATGTGAACTTTGCTGTCTTCAGAAGAGTAGCCTTTGTCTTTTAAATGTGGATGGACTGCTGAATCTTGTCCTGATGGGTTTCTTCTAGGTTGTGCCATGAGGTTATGAAGTGGCTGTTCTGTTTCCCCAATGTCCAAATTTGCACATGGCTCATTGCGTTGGATTGCATTGACCAGGTGGCCTCAACGACCCCTCTAGGAAGGACGCAAATGACCTGCTGTCTGCAAGGAGTGCAAATCCTTCCGTTCCCCCATCCAGGCAGAGCTGAAGAAGCCCCTTGGAGGAGAAGCAAAAACGTCTTCGAAGAAAACAACAACAAAGAGAGTCCTCTTGGAAAATCATCTGGTCTATGCAGTCCACTGCAATGAGGCCATGTGCAAATTTGGACATTGGGGAAACAAAACAGCCACTTCATAGCAGCATGGCACAAGTTAGAATAAACCCATCAGGGATAGATTCAGCATCTGCATTTAAAAGACAAAGGACTGAAGAAGCTTTTGTGATGAGAAGTGAAATGTCTTCAAAGAAAAACCAGAAAGTCCAGTTGCCTCTTGAAAAAATGGGACTCTCTTCGCAACGTTTTTCTTTAATTTTATTGGACTGGATTTCTTAAAGCCGCCCTTCTCAGAATTGGGGGCCCTCCCAATTTTGCTCACCCACTTAACTTAATCAACCATTTATAGGTGATCAACCCAAGGACATTTTGGAAGTAAACACTTTGGGATTTACCGCTGGGCCTCAGGCCTCTGTCTGCTTTGCAAAGCTTCATAAACAGGTCCAGAAATGTCCTCTGGGGTTGGTAGACTTTGCCCATTTCCATGACGTCGGCTGTTGGGAGCCTTTGCTGTGTTTTCTGGACCGTGGCTTGTTTGGAACTGCCAAATCTCTCGTAGGAAGAAACTTGTTTGCTGTACTTTGGGATTGTTGAACCAGGAGATCAAAGGGGATCACAGTTATCTCTCTCGGGTTGTTGTCGCGGCAAAAACTCGGTCATTGGGGATAGGGTTTCGTGCTGGGGTGAAAAATCTGGCCTCGGAGTCTTGCCTTAAATGACTTTGGAAATCCTGCAACAGAAAGTCGAACCGTTTCCCCGCAAAAGGTGGGGGAGAGATTTAGCATGGAAGTGCATTTCTGCACGGCTTGATCGGTGCTCAGCCTCCGTAGAGCTTCCATGGAGTGGGGCAGTCTATCTCCGCTGATTTCCTGGGAGAAAAGATGGAGAGGTTAACTCGACCCTTCTCCCTCTTGTTCAGGCAGACAAATGAAGGGGAATCTTTGACCCGATCAGATAACAGATAATCAGAGTTGGAAGGGACCTTGCAGGTCATCTAGTCCAACCCCCCCGCCCAAGCGGGAGACCCTACACCATTTCTGACCAAAGGCAGTCCAATCTCTTCTTGAAGGTCTCAAGTAATCGGTCTCATTGAGCAATTCTCTGAATGGGAATATTTATTTGGGTGTATCTCGTAAGCGTTCCTCCACTTAGGACCGCTGGGACTGGAACTTCCGTCGCTAAGAGACGGGGTCATGAAGTGAATAATCAGGTAACCACCGGAACAGCCACAACTGGAAATACAGGCAGTCCTCGAATTACAACCACAATTGAGCCCCCCCACCAATATCCGTTGCTAAGTGAGACCATTGTTGCCTTTTTCAATACTTTGAACAGTCACTGAATGAATGTTGTAAGCTGGGACTATTTTTATTCCCTCAAAATCATGTATGCCAGAGATAGGTAACTATGGGCCCTTTACAACTCATGGACTTCAACTCCCAGAATTCCTGAGCCAAGCAGCTCAGGAATTCTGGGAGTTGAAGTCCACAGGTCATATATAGCCCATGGCTGCCCATCCCGGATCTGTGCTTTTTCTACTGAACCATCCACTCGGTTGTTCCTTCCTCTTCCCCAATTTATTTTTTTTAAGAAGGCTTTTTCTGGGAATTATGGGTAGTCCTTGACTTACAATGGTTCATTTAGCGACCGTTCGAAGTGACCAGGGCACTGAAAAAAAGAGACTGATGGTCGTTTTTCACAGTTACGACCTTTTCAGCATTCCCATGTTCAGAATTCAGACGCTTGGCCACCGGCTCATATTTACGACGGTCGCAATGTCCCGGGGTGGGTGTCACGTGATTTCCCCCATTTGCAACCTTCTGACGAGCAAAGTCAACGGGGAAATCCAATTCACTTAACCGCTGTGTTACTCACTTAACATTTTACATTCTTTCTCACTGTCGTTGTTGTTAAGTGAATCACTGTAGATGTTAAAGTAGTAACTCGGGTGTTAAACGAATCTGGCTTCCCCTCCCCCTCCTGACTTTGCTTGTCAGAAGGTCGTAAAAGGGGATCGCATCAGAGGTGGTATTCAGCAGGTTCTCAGCAGATCTGGAGAACCAGTAGCGGAAATTTTGAGTAGCTTGGAGAACAGGCAAATCCCACCTCTGATTGGCCCTGCCCCCATCTATTCTCCGCCTCTCGAGTGCCAGCTGATTGGCTGGGTCTTCTTTGGTTGCCCTGCACAGGAGAACGGAGCTGGAAAGCAGGTTAGTGGGGTGGGGAGGGAATGGGGATTTTACAGTGTTCTTCCCTGCCACGCCCACCAAGCCACACCCACCAAGCCACGCCCACAGAACTGGTAGTAAAAAATTTTTGAATCTCACCACTGGATCACATGACCCTCTTCCCCCAGGACGCCCGCAACTGTCGTAAACACATGCCTAGCATCTGAATTTTGACCACCTGTCCGTGGGGAACGGTCATAAGCAGTGGGTGGGATTCAATCGGTGTAACAACCGGTTTGGTGAGCGCGAAGCGTTTGAAAACCGCCCGTTTTCAGCTTTAAAATTCACCTTCTACCTCAGTCCCCGTGAATAAAATAGCTGATTTGCGCAGCAATCCGCTGTGAATCAGCTGAGCTGCAAAACACAGAAATATAGGACATTCGAGGGCAGGAGCACGTGGGCGGGGCCAACTGATTGCCAGAACAACCGGTCTCACAAACCAGTCCAAACCGGCTGAATCGCGCCCCTGGTCATAAGTCTCTTTTTACAATCCTGTCGCAATTTGGAATGGTCGCTAAATGAACGAATGGACTGCCTGTATGCAGGGAGCAAACTGAGGTGGAAAAAGGACTCTGTTCATGCTCAGAAGGCCCAGAGTGTCCAAGGAATGGGGTGCTCAAGGGCTCCTCCCCCCAACCTTGCTCTGTACTGGAAGTCCTTGACTTACGACCGTTCATTTAGTAACCCTTCAAAATTACAGCGGCCCTGGAAAAAGCGACTTAGGATCGTTTTTCACACTTAATGACCATTGCAGTATCCTCCCCGCACCCCCGCTAGTCCTGTCATCAAAATTCAAATACTTGGCAACCGGTTCCTATTTATGACGGTCACAGAATCCCTGGGTCACATGATCGCCCTTTTGCGACCTTGGGACCAGCAAAGGCAATGTGGAGGAAGCCAGATTCACTTAACAACCGGGTTCCTAACTTATCAACCGCAGTGATCCACTTCACGACAGTGGCAAGAAAAGGTCGTAACGCGAGGCAAAACTCACTTAACCAATATCTTGCTTAGCAGCAGAAAATCTGGGCTCCACAGTTGTCGTTAGTCGAGGACGTCTTGCACAGGTCGTCTTCAACTTACGACCAGAATGGAGCCCAAAATTGATGTTGCTAAGTGAAAAATTGTTAAGTGGATTTGTCCCATTTTATGACTGCCTTTGCCACTGTTGCTAAGTGAATTGTGGTGTTTGATAAGTTGATAAGAGCCAGGGTGGTGCAGTGATTAGAATGAGGTATTGCAGACTAATTCTGCCCACAGTTCGATTCTCACCGGCTCATGATTGACTCAGCCTTCTATCCTCCCTTCTGAGGTTGGTAAAACGAGGACCCAGATTGTTGCGGGGCAAGAGGCTGACTCTGTAAACCACTTAGAGGGGGCTGTACAGCAGTATATAAGTCTTAAGTGCCATTGCTGTTGCTTTTTATTAAGCAAATCCCTGTCATGGTTCCATCGGCCACACGGTTGTTAAGTGAATCGTATTGCTTCCCTCATTGACTGTGCTGGTCAGAAGGTCGCCTGAGGACTCCTGAACTCTGTAACCGTCATAAAGACGAGTCAGAGGCCAAGCATCCCAGTGTCACCCATGGGATCCCGGAGGGATGCCAAAACGGTCGGTCATAAGTGTGAAAAAACGATCTCAAGTATGATGCAACGGTTGGTCGTAAGTGTGAAACAACCAACCCATCGGTTGTAAGTGTGAAAAAAAACCATCCCACATATGCTGCAACAGGGGGTCATAAGTGTGGAAAAACCACCCTAAGTCCCTTCTTTCCTTGCAGCCAGGATGTATACCACAAATGGTCGCTAAGCGAAGCGCCCTAAGCCGAGGGCCGAGCTGTATAAAGGCGACGCCCAAGGGCATCTGCACGAGGTCAGGAGTCCCCATTCCCAGATCCAGGCGGCGGAGCAAGAGCCGGGCGGGGTTACATCATGCCGACGCGGCGGGAGGGGCGGAGGGGCGGGCGGGGGGCCCGGCCGGGCCGGCCTATGAGGCGGGCGAGGCGGGATCCTTCGCCCGGGCTGCCTCCGCGCCTCCCTCGCCTTCTTAATCCGGAGCCCCGCGGGCTGCTGCTGCTGCCGCCGATCGGGGGTTGGGAACGACGCGATGCCGGCGCCCTACACGCGGATCGTGGGGTGAGCGAACCGCCCGCGGGTCCCCCTCGCCTCCCCACGACCCCCTTGGCATCCCCTCCTCTCCCCCGCCGGGAGTAGGCAAGTGGGGGGGTCCCAACGGGGACAAGTAGAGATCATCTTTCTGGGTCGGATGGGGGAAGGTGTTGACCCGGGTCAGGGTGCTGTGCTTCCCTTCCTCTTTTCCTTCCTTCCCTCCCTCTCTCCCTCCTTCCTTTCTTTCCCTCTCCCCCTCTTTTCCTTCCTTCACCCCTTCTTTCCCTCCCTCCCTCCTTCCTTCCCTACCCCCCACGTTCTTCCCTTCACCCCCTCTCTCCCTTTCCTTTCTTCCTTCCCTCCTTCATCCTTCTCCCTCCCTTCTTTTCTCCTTCCCTCCCTCTATTCCTTTCTTCCCCCTCTCTGTTTCTCTCCTTTCTTCCTTTCCTCCCCCATTCTCTCCCTCCCTCCTTCTTTTCCTTCCTCCCTCTTCCTCCCTCCTCCCTTTTTCCCTTCCTCCCTTTTCCTCCCTCCCTCCCTCTCCCTCTCTCCTTCCTTCCTTCCTTCTTTCCTCCCTTCTTCTCCCTTCCCTTCCATCCCCTCCCTCCCCTCTTTATTGCAGCCTCAGTTTGCTGCCTGTGAAATGGGCGCAACAGGACGTCCAGCAGGATTCAAAAGTTCTGCAGTGCATCCTTTCTGCCTCCTTGCCCCCCATCCTCATTTCAGGGGGGGGGTGTCATCCCCCATAGACCTGACTTTGGCTGGCCCTCCTGCCTTCCCTTCTCGCCTGCCCATCTGGCTGCCTCCCCTCCTCCCTTTGCCTCCCCCAAAAGTTCTGGGTTGCAGGGCAAAAACTAGGGTTGTGTGAACAGGGTAGAGCCAGGAAAACCTTAAGCTATAAACTAGATCTCTCTGGTTTTCTGCCTGCACATCTGTCTGTTTTTTTTTTGTTTTGTTTTGGTTTTTTTAGGAAATGCCCGCTGGGTTAGCTAGAACCGTTGCTTCTTCTCCACGTCATCCTCCTCACCAGGGACTAGCCCCCCTCCTTTCGCAACCTTTCACCCACAAACTCATTCCTAAAGTCATGTTAGCTTTCCTCCTCTTTTTTTTTTTTTTAAAAAAAACATTCTTTTAAGGACTCCAGTTTGGATACAGTTAATCTGGGTTGGATACAAAAACCCGGAAGATACTTTGACTTCCTCCTCCTCCTCCTCCTCCTCCTCCTCCCTCTCGCGCCATTTACACAGAACGCATGCACTCACAGACACACACACACACACACACACACACACGCGCGCGCGCGCACACACAGAAGCCACCCCCGTTCTGCCACTTCAGCTTTGCAACCAGATTGCTTTGCACCTAGGAAATTGTGACTTTGGGACCCTTGTGCTTAAAACTTTGCCCTTTCCGTTTGCAATTGCACACAAACTACACAATGCGATGACACAACTTGGACATTGTAATCTGCAGCCGAAGTACACTTGGCTGCAGAATTCCTTAGGAAAAGTAGTTGTGCAATCTTTGGAAAACTTGATATTTGTTTTAAAAAGAGAGGGGTAAAAATACATCCAGAGCCAGCCCAATTGTGCAAGGGAGAATGGGACGGGGGGATGGGGCGTGTCGAGCCTCAGTTTCCCAGGCTGTAAAATGGGCTGAAGAGGGAAAGGGCTGTGTTGGGAAGAGTGTTAACGCCCTGAAAATGGGACTTTCTCCTTCCTAAGGCTTAAATTCAGTGGGTTATCTTAATTGATGTATGAAATTTGAAAAGGAAATGTCTCTTTCTGAGTCAGCTGGTTGGACAGACGTGTCATCTTAATTTAATTTAATCATCAACATCAACATCGTCATCATCTTCTGGCCAGTTTGCCTCAGTCTTCTCCTGCAATGATTTTCAACCCTCGAACAGAATGTACAGCCATAAGATTTCCTAGTGGTCTTCTTTCCAGTTGCCAAATCAGTATTTCTCAACCTGATCAACTTTAAGGAACGGACTTCAACTCCCAGAATTCCCCAGTCAGCTATGCTGACTGGGGAATTTTGGGAGTTGAAGTCCACCCCTCTTAAAGTTACTCAGATTTTATTTATTTTTTAAAATATTTTTTATTAAACAATTTTTCTTATATACAACATCATTTCCATTCATTACACTTCCGTGACAGTATGCATATTTTTACATAAATTTTAACTATCTGTACATTTGTGTATATCTATCTTCGTCCAGTTACTCAGATTTCTAATCTCTGTGCCGGACTGGGGAATTCTGGGAGCTGAAGGTCCAGAAAGGGGCTCAGATTTCTAATTTCTATGCTGGTCTGGGGGAATTCTGGGAGTTGAAGTCCAGAAAGTGACTCAGATTTCTAATCTCCATGCTGGTCTGGGGGAATTCTGGGAGCTGAAGGTCCAGAAAGGGGCTCAGATTTCTAATCTCCATGCTGGTCTGGGGGAATTCTGGGAGTTGAAGTCCACAGAGTGACTCTGATTTCTAATCTCTGTGCTGGACTGGGGAATTCTGGGAGTTGAAGTCCACGGAGTGACTCTGATTTCTAATCTGTGTGCTGGACTGGGGAATTCTGGGAGTTGAAATCCAGAAAGTGACTCAGATTTTAATCTCCATGCTGGGCCAGGGAATTATGGTTTTCTACACTTACGACCATTGCATGGTCATGTGACCAAAACCCTTCCTTCTTTCATTCCATCCATTCGGATCCTGGACAACTGACTCATACTTACGATGGTCACAGGGTCCTGGGGTCACGTGATTCCCCTTTGGCGACCTCCCAACAAGCCAAGTCAAACTGGGGAAGCCGGATTCCCTTAATGACCATGTGACCCGCTTAAGAACGCCAGCGCTTTGCTTAGCAGACGCAGCGAGAAGAGTCGTAAGGCGGAACGAAAATGTCTCATTTGGCCCCGTGAAATTCTGAGGCTCGAGGGTGGCCGTACGTTGAGGAAACCCTGTGTATATCCTCTTTGCAAGAATAATAATAGTAGTAATGGCCTGCCAAGACGCCCAGCAGAGGCCAACGCCGAATGGATCTCTTCCCCCTCCCTTCAGCGTTGGGTGTAATTGCCAAGGGTGGCAGGATAGCGGCTGCCTCCCTTCAGCAATGGGGGAGGCGGGATGGGGGTTGTGCGAAGGCGGGGGGTGGGGGGAGGCGCCTGGGAATTCTAGTTCCGTCAGGAACACCATTTTCCTGGATATCAAGAACCAGATCACGGGTTGCTTTTGCAGAGAAGATTTGCCTGGGGTGAAAATCTATACCCTGCGCCGTTTGGCCTCCGTTTCTTGGCCCCTCGTCAGACCTGGCTCCCTCGAGGGCCGAGGCGGGGCAGAGAGTGGAAGGATGCCGACCGCTCCTTTCTCACCCTGGATCTGGGGTTCGAGGAGCGGTTTGCAAGCCGGACCGGTTCCAGCGGTTCCTGGCGGGGATTTCTCCCACACATCCTCCCTGCCCTCCGACGATCCTGGAGGGAAGGAAACGAGGGTGACGTCTCAGGTCGTCCTCAAATTAAGACCACAGTGGTGCCCCCAACATTCCTGTTGGTAAGTGAGCCATCGGGTAAGCGAGTTTTGCCCGCCTCTCTTGGCACCGTCGTTAAATGAATCACCACGAATGTGAAGTGTCGCACGGCCAATAAGCTTTCCCACTGTCTTGGCTCATGAGAAGTTGAGCCCAGGATTCCTGTCGCTAAGCAAGACAGTCGTTAAGTGGGGTTTACCCCCATTTTTGCAGCCTTTCCTGACACCGTCGTTAAGTGAATCACTGCATGGTTCAGTGAGTCACACGGTTGTTAAGCGAATCAGGCTTTCCCAGTGCTCGTGAGAAGGTGACCACAATTGAGTCCAGAATTTCTGTTGTTAAGTGAGACAATCATTAAGTGGGTTTTACCCTATTTTTGCAGCCTTGCCTGCCACTGTTGTTAAGTGAACCACTGCATGTGTTAAGTGAGTCACACAGTCATTAAGCGAATCCCTCATTGATGTCGCTTGTCGGAAGGTCGCCAAAGTGGGGTCATCGCATGACCTCTACGCTGCGACCGTCATAAATATTAATCAGTGGCCAAGCAGATGAATTTTGATCAGGTGACTGGGGGGGGGGCTTGCAACGGTCATAAATGTGAAAAACAGCCCCAAGTGCCTTTCTTTGGTGCCACTGCAACTTGGAACGGTCGCTAAACAAACTGTTGTAAGTCAAGGACTACCTGGAGTGGAATTGAGCAGCTGGCGTGTAACAACAGGGCTCAACAAATTACAGTGGTTCGTTTAATGACCATTCAAAGTTACAAAACCACTGAAAAAAAGCAGACTTGTGACTGTTTTTCACACTTATGCCCACTGCAACATCCCCCTGGTCATGTGATCCAAAATTCAGATGCTCTGACTCACATTTACGACAGCCACTGTGTCCCATGATCACGTGATCCCCTTTTACGATGAGCCAAGTCAACGTGGGGGAAGCCAGATTCCTTTAATGTCCGTGTTACTCACTTAACAACGGGAGAGATTCACCACACAACCAGGGCACGAAAAGGTGTACGTTGGGGGGTGCAAAATACACCTCACAATTCTTTTCCCTCAGCAGCCAATATTTGGGGGGGTTCCATGGGGGTCGTTAAGTCGAGGATTGCTTAGAAAAACACCCCAGATTTGTGGGCAGCCTTGAGAAGCGGGCGTGGGAATTGCACGCCCTCCTGGGAACAAGCCTGCCGGGGGTGCAGCAAGTTCGTTGGTGTGTGTTTGTGTTAGTGTGCATAATTTATGCACCTGTCTCCAAATCTAAGGTAATATTTGGGGTGAGACAAGATATACATGTTTTTGATACCCACAACACTTGGGTGAAAACTTTTTTGGGTGAAGGGTGCCTGTTGGTGATTCTTTTGCCTTACCTACACACACACACACACACACACACGGTGTGAGAATTGTGCATTGTGGCAAAATGCCAAACTTTTATCGCAAACTTTCTCCTAGTTCCTTAAAGCCTCCCTAGAGACAGATTAAATCTGGTAGTACGTATTTTAATTAGGGTGATACTTTTAGCTAGTCCCAACCTCGTTTTCTCAGGTTCCCCCCGCCCTGCGTTTTGGCTTGCTCAGGATGGGACGTGGCCCGTAGGGGAGTGCTTCATGGGCTACGCTTAAACACGCCTGTGCATTAATAGAGCGTGTGCACAATGCGGCAGTGCTGAATTGTGCATTTTGCTTGCGACGAATCAGCTTTGAAGAGTGGGTTTTGAAGGATTTGCAAAGCTGACATTTGTGAACACAATAATGCAGTGATTTTCAACTGTGGGAAATTTAAGGTGGATGGATTTCAACTCCCAGAATTCCCCAGCATCATGCTTTAAGATGCATGGACTCCCAACTCCCAGAATTCCCCATGCTTTAAAGTACATGGACTTCAGTTCCCAGAATTTCCCATGTTTTAAGATGCATGGACTCCCAACTCCCAGAATTCCCCATGCTTTAAAGTACATGGACTTCAATTCCCAGAATTCCCCAGCATCATGCTTTAAGACGCATGGACTTCAACTCCCATAATTCTCCATGTTTTAAGATGCATGGATTTTAACTCCCAGAATTATCCAGCTAGCGTGCTTTAAGATGCATGGACTCCAACTCCCAGAACTCACATGCTTTAAGACGCATGGATTTCAACTCCCAGAATTCCCCATGTTTTAAGATGCATGGACTCCAACTCCCAGAATTCCCCAGCCAGCAAGCTTTCAGATTGGTGTACTTCAATTCCCATAATTCCTCATCCAGCATATTTTAACATACATGGACTTCAACTTCCAGAATTCACAGTTGGCTGGGGAATTCTGGGAGTCAAAGTCCACCCATTTTAAAGTTGATAAACACTGCAATAGTGTATTTTTCTGATAAAAAATGTTCCTTTTAAAGCAAAAGTAGACCATTAAAAGACAGTGTTCCTATCTTGTGTGTATGTGGAGTAAGAACATGCACAAAGAAAAATGATTTCTAAATGTCATATTTGCAAATATGGCTGCTCTCATTTGCGCTGACGTTCGCTAGGTGTCTTTGGTTCAACTGGGTCAATTTACTTTAACGAGATTTAATTGAATCGAAGGCTGTTTATTTAAGCATGCTGTTTTTTTTTCTTCCTCCTTTCTACGTGGCTTTTTGCAGCCTCTGACTTGGGTTTGTATACACAAGCCTTTTGAAGAGGTTGCTTCACTCTCTCTGAGCACACACAAAGTTCACACACACACACACACACGCACACACACACACGGGCCTTTCTGAACTGGTGCAAAGTTGGGAAAGATTTACACATGTCGGTGAAATCCTGCCAAAGGCTCAGACACACACACACACACACACACACACACTGGGTGCACATGTAAAAATCAAGCTAGGACTTACTTTCAGGGTAGGTCGTATTTTCAGTGAAACTATATGTATGACATCTCGACTGTATATATAGTCGAGGTGTCATAAGTCAAGGACTGCCTACATTTGATGGGGAGCAATGATGGTTAGAGGGCTCTTTTCTTCTCCTAACTCTCTTTCAGAAGTTGTGGGAGTTTCGTCACTGGAGGCTTTCAGGAAGAGACTGGACTGCCCCCTGTCAGAAATGGTGTAGGGTCTCCTGCTTGGGTGGTGGGGTTGGACCTAGATGACCTACAAGATCCTTAATCTAGTTCTAATCCTCTTTTCCAGCCGTGGAGCCTTCTTGCTTCGGAGATGGTCTGCTGTGCCGGTGCGTTGGGCCCACACGCCACGTGTACTCCACGGCGACTTGGCCAAACTCTCCAGCCGGGCTCAGGAGTTTGTCGAGCAAGGGGTGCGACTCTGCCAGCCGGACAGCCTCCACATCTGCGATGGGACGGAAAAGGAGAACACCAAAATCTTGAATTTCCTAGAATCGGAAGGCATCATCAAGCCGTTGACAAAATACGAGAACTGGTAAGCCCGCCCGGCTGTTCTCTCTTGTGGGGATAGGGTATGGGGAGGAATGCCAGTTCCCATCCAGCCTGGGGAACGATGGGAGTTGGAGTCCTGCACGACTGGATTGCCACACACCGGACGTGTTTGCAAAACTTCAACAACCGAAATTCCCCCCTGCCATCCTTTTCTTTCCTTCCTTTCTTCCGCAGCTGGTTGGCGAAAACTGACCCGAAGGATGTCGCTAGGGTGGAGAGCCGGACGGTTATCGTCACGGAGGACCAGAGAGACACGATTCCTGTCACAGCTCCGGGGGTCAAGGGTCAGCTGGGCAACTGGATGAACCCCAAAACCTTTCAAGAGGCAGTGGACGATCGGTTCCCTGGTTGCATGAAAGGTGAACGGACAGAAACGGGCCCGTTTTCGGCCTTCTGGCACTTCCAAGAGGCCTGTTTTTCGCCCTCCAAGAGCCTCCGCGCAGATCCATTTACTTGGGATCCAAAATGGACCGCGTGGAGACTCCTGGGAGGGGAGGAGAGGGGTTGGGTTGGTCAGGGCCAGCCAGTCATTGCAATTATATGTTCAGCGAACCAGATGTAAAATTAACAACCAGCTCACCCGAACCGGTGCAAACCGGTAGCAGCCCATCCCTGGAGAACGGAATCCATTCATCCATCTTGGCTAAATTGTTTTTATTTTTATTTTTTAATGCTTTTGGTTTGTTCACTGATGCTGTTTAGAACTGTGGTTTTCAAATACCTCAAGTTTTAAGATGGGTGGACTCCAACTCCCAGAATTCTCCAGCCGGCCAAGGAATCCTGGGAGCTAGAATTCTGGAGGAGGAGGAGGAGGAGGCAGAAGAAGAAGGAGGAGGAGGAGGAGGAGGAGGAGGAGGAGAAGGGGGAGTAAAGGAGGAGGAGGAGGAGGAGGAGGAGGACAAGGGGGAGTAAAGGAGGAGGAGGAGGAGGAAACGGAGGAGAGGAGTAGAAGAAGAGGAGGGGGAGGAGGAGGAGGAGGAGGACAAGGGGGGAGTAAAGGAGGAGGAGGAGGAGGAAACGGAGGAGAGGAGTAGAAGAAGAGGAGGGGAGGGCGGAAGAGAAACAAGGAAAGGAAGAGAAAAGGGGAGGAAGAGGAGGAGGGGTAGAGAAGAAGAGAGGAGGAGGGGAGGGAACAGGAAGAAGAGAAGGAAGAGGAGAAGGTGAGGAAAAGGAGAGGAAAAGAAGGAAAAGAGGAGGAGAGGAAGAGGAGGAGAGGAGGGAGGGAAGAAAAAGAAGAGGTTAGAAGGAGGAGGAGGAGGAGAGGATGAGTTGGGGAAGAAGAGGAGAGGGAAGAGGAGGAGAGGAAGAGAAGGAAGAGGAGGAGGGGAAGGAGGGAAAGAAAGAAGAGGAGGAGAGCAAGAGGAGGAGGAGAGGAAGAAGGAAGAGAAAGAAGAGGTGGAGGAGAGGAGGAGAAGGAGAGGAAGAGAGGAGTGAGGGAAAAAGACAAGAAGGAGGAAGGGAGGGGATAAGAGGAGGGGAATTTTAGGAACTGAAGTCTACCTGTCTTAAACTTTCCAAGACTTCGAAGAACCCTTTTTTGAAGGCTGCTCATCTTCCCGTTGTGCTTATGTTTAAAAAAAAAAACAAGAATAAAGAAACCCAAGGGAAAACCTCAAGCACAGAGTCCTTGACTTAAAACCAGTCACTTAGTGACCGTTCCAAGTTAAAACTGATCTGAAAAGGAGGGCTGTCCAACTCCGATTTGAAATTCTGAAGGTCAAGCTGAAAGAACCGGATTTGTTTAACAACCGTGTTGCTAACTTGACAACGGCAGTAATTGGCTTAACAGTAGCAAGAAATGTCATCCTATGGGGCAAACCACATTGTGTAAAGGTCTTGCTTAGCAACAGAAATGTTGAACTCAATTGTGGTCATAAGTCGAAGACCACCTGTATATTTAACCGAAAGACACTGAAACCCACCTTAGACAAATGCTATTGTTCCAAGTTCGTCATTTAATGACCCCGTAATCCTTTTGCGGGGTGGAGATGGGGCAACTGAACGGAGCTGAGTGTTTACTGGCTAGATGCTCTTCCTGTCGCCAATGTGGAGTTCAACAGATAAATATACTCATTGTGAGAGAGAAATATTAGCCTCTACCTACCCTTTCCCCCTGAAAAATAAGACCCAACTGGAAAATAAGCCCTAGCATGATTTTTCAGGGTGCTTGTAATATAAGCCCTACCCTGAAAATAAGCTCCAGTTAAGATTGTCAGCCAGATAAACACATTTGGAACCGTATTTCCCTGAAAATAAGCCCTATTTGGAAAATAAGCCCTAATGAGTCTTTTGGAACAAAAATTAATATAAATCCCGGTCTTATTTTGGGGGAAATATGGTAGGATTGAGCTCACAGCCTCCTAATAGTCAGGCAAGAGCTCTACCTCTAGGCCACATCACATGTTATTGTTCCAAAGTGTTGTTGTTTTTTTAATTATTTGCTCAATTTCTCTTCTTCCCTCTGGTTCATCTTGTCTGGCAGGGCGCACCATGTATGTCATCCCCTACAGCATGGGCCCACTTGGTTCGCCACTGTCCAAAATCGGAATCCAGCTCACAGATTCGGCCTACGTGGTCGCCAGCATGCGAATCATGACGCGAATGGGGGCGGCGGCCCTCCGCACGCTCGGGGACGGGGAGTTCGTCAAATGCCTGCATTCGGTGGGGCGGCCCTTGCCCCTTACTGGTAAGCCTCCCACGCCCCAGCCCTTTGCTGTTTCATGAAGTCTCCGTTCGTGTGACAAGGAAGTGACATATGAAGACGCGACGAACAGAGTCATGTTGGTGCAAAATGAGACTAGCAAAAGAGGTTGCGTTAAAAAACCCCCGAATAATTATTTGTCTGAATTTGGCACCCTCTAGTCTAGTCTAAATGGATAGGCCTGTGTTTCTCAATCTTGTCTCCTTTACGATGCGTGGACTTCAACTCCCAGAACTCTCCAGGATTCTAGGAATTGAAGTCCACCATCATAAAGCATGTTGGCAGAGGAATTCTGTGAGTTGAAGTTCATCCATCTTAAAGCATGTTGGCTGAGGAATTCTGGGAGTTGAAATTCATCCATCTTAAAGCATGTTGGCTGAGGAATTCTGGGAGTTGAAGTTCATCCATCTTAAAGCATGTTGGCTGAGGAATTCTGGGAGTTGAAGTTCATCCATCTTAAAGCATGTTGGCTGAGGAATTCTGGGAGTTGAAGTTCATCCATCTTAAAGCATGCTGGGTGAGGAATTCTGGGAGTTGCAGTCCACATATCTTAAAGCAGAGGTCTTCAAACTTGACAGCTTTAAGACTTGTGGACTTCAACTTCCAGAATTCCTCCTCCAGTCATGTTAGCTCAGGAATTCTGGGAGTTGAAGTCCACAAGTCTTAAACTTGCCAAGTTTGAAGACCCTTGTCTTAAAGCATGCTGGCTGAGAAATTTTGGGAATTTCAGTCCACGTATCTTCAAGCATGCTATGCTGGCTTGGGGAATTTTGGGAATTGAAGTCTATGCATCTTAAAGTCGATAAGCTTGAGAAGCAATGGAGATAGACCTTTTCCAAGTTTTTGAACTATTCTGAACTATTGTTACTAAGAATTCTGGCTATGCCCATAATTATGATGCCCATAATTTCCAGATGTATGAAGCTGGAGGACATTATTCCAAAGGTTTGGGACTTCAGCTCCCAGAATTCCTTGTGTCTGGCTCCAGCCCATGTTCGAACCCTCAGTCTACCGATGGTTCAAACATGCTGGAAGGCCGTTTGTGTTAAAATCCCCGACCTTCGGTCCCTAACATGGCATCTTCTTCCTTTGCAGAAGACCTCGTGAACAACTGGCCTTGCAATCCGGAGAAGACCTTAATCGCCCACGTGCCGAACCGCCGAGAGATCGTGTCTTTTGGCAGCGGCTACGGGGGCAACTCCCTGCTGGGTAAAAAATGCTTTGCCCTCCGGATCGCTTCTTGCATCGCCAAGGACGAAGGCTGGCTCGCCGAGCACATGCTGGTGAGGGGAAGGGAGGGGCTGTGAGAGTGAAAGGGGGGGAGGCTGCCTGGGTCTGCATGGCAATGTGGGGGGAGACCCCCACGACCTCAGTCACTTGGAGAACTGCCTGGCTGCGACTTCTGAAAGCGGAAAGGGGTAGCTTTGATGGCGTGGCTTCAGAGGCCATCTTGATTTTTTGCCCTCATCTCTGTAAAAACCCCTTGGAATTGGTCAGGGGCAAATATTTTACAGGCCGTGTTCGACTTACGGCCACAATTTCCGTTACGGAGAGAGACAGGGGGCAAGTGAGTTTTCTTATCGCCGTGGTTAAGCGAATCACGGCGGTTGCTAAGTCAGCAACACGGTCGTTAAGCGAATCTGGCTTCCCCTATCAACTTGGCTTGTCAGAAGGTCACAAAAGGGGAATCCCGTGACCCCGTGGACGCTGCAACTGTCATAAGTATGTGCCAGTTGCCAAGCGCCTGAATTTTGAACCCAGGGATGCTGCAATGGTTGTAAGTGGGAGAGATGGCCGTCAGTCACTTTTTTTCAGTGCTGCTGTAACTTTGAATAGTCACTAAACAAAATGGTTGAAAGTCAAGGACTTCTTGTACTCCGAAGCTGCAGCTCCCTTTTTTTTTTCTCATCTGCAACTTGGAGGGGAGAGTCAAGCACCCTTTGCACTTTCTGCACATGCTCAGAGGCACTCTTTCCCTCAATCAGTGATTGATCTACTGGGTTATGGAGATTCTCTGTTATCCAGGTCATTGCAAGGGTGTTTTTTTTTTCCCAAAGGCGAGTGAAGTTTCTTTGTTTTTTGTTTTTCTTGAAGAGGTTTCGCTTCTCACCTGAGAAACTTCTTCAGTTCAGCTGGAGGAGAACTTGAACTGAAGAAACCGAAGAAGCTTCCCGCCCGGGAAGCAAAATCTCTTCAAGGAAAATACAAACAAAGAAAGCCCAGTTGTCTTTGAAAAAATAGCACCGTTGCGATCTACCGGTTTACTTGTTCCAATCTGCTGTCAAAAGCCCACCTAACTACCAAGCAAGTCAAGCGTGCAGCCCGTGTGCCCTGGGGCACAGCTGTTGTGCCGGGTGTGCAAAATTAGAGGAAGCCCTTTTGGAGTTTTGGGGCTGGGCGCAAATGGTTGCCCGGTGCAGCAGCGGCATTGGGGCAGGAGGGGGCAAGGTTCGATTGCTGGGATTGAGCCGGGGGCGGGGAGGAGGCAGAAAATTTGGTCCATCAGGCCCCTGGCCAAAGGACAGAGGCTGTTTGCATTGCCTGGGAGTTATATTTAATGAGCAAACATTAATTGGTTAATGATTGACAGACGCTGGCTGAAACCTAACCAGATTGGGATACTTTGACGCAGGAAAGAGACAGCCGAGGTTGGAGAGGGGGAGGGCATTGTCCTGAGACTGGGAGGACTGGTGGGTGGTGGTGATAGGCAGGAGTTGCTGGTTTGGTAAAAACAGCTCCCCAGCCACTTCAGTGGGCAGGACTGCAATGCCCATTGTGCCCAGCCAGCATGATGATGGGGGAGGATGGGAGCCGTAGTCCGGGCTGCAGCAGTATTCCAGCTTCAGGAAAGACCTATGGGTGTGCAAAAGGCTGTCAGAATGAGAAGGGAGATTTTGGGGTACAATTCGCTGTAGATTTGCCAGGATTCAGAGCCGGCGTTTGTAAATTAGGTTCACATGAATGAATGAATGAATGAATGAATGAATGAATGAATGAATTCATCGCTTTTCTGATTTATTTATTTTTTTACCAGGAGGCTGAATTTTTAACAAATCGAACAGGCTGGGCTTGCATGAAGGGAAAATAATAATCCGGATTAACTTTAATAATAACATTTTTATTAAAAAAATAATTGTAATTTTGACAAGACTCATGACAGTCATGAAGGGTTTTTTCCTCAAGTGTGTATTGTACATAAGCGAGCACGGAATTGGAATTAAAATATATATATATTTATTTTTAAATGTGCAATGGTGAAAGCGTTTTCCCACCGATCCCCGTCCCAAAGAACAAACTTGAATATTATTTCCTTTAATGGTAAAAGCAGTGACCGTGAAGGTTAACATTTTAGTCATGGCGTAGAATAAAAGATTAATTTAAGATGGAAAGGCTGGAATCGAAGAGAAACGAACAGTTTTAAAAAGGCCCAAATCTCAGTTGAGTGCAAATTCTCCAAGAAAAATAAATCGTATTGCATTGCCTTGTGATTTCCTTCTTATCAAAGGTAAATGTGGAAAAGCAGGGTTAAACTCTTCCTCAGACTGTGTTAAAAATCAGTATTAAGTTCAGTATTCGTCTTGCTTGGCCACTTAAAGTGCAGACTTCAACTCCCAGAATTCCCCAGCCAGCGATGGTCTTCCTCCTCTGCTGAATTCTGGGAGTTGAAGTCCATGTGTTTTAAAATGGCCATGCTTTAGAAAACCGTTTCACTCACTTAACTTTACCCACTTAATGATACAGGTAGTCCTCAACTTATGACCACAAATTGAGCCCAACATTTATGTTGCCAAGTGAGAAATTTCCTAAGTGAATTTTGCACATTTCTTCTCGCGTTTGTTAAATGAATCACTGCAGTTCTTAATTTAGTGATGTGGTTGTTAAGTGAATCACTTACTTTTACCCACTTAATGATACAGTAGTCCTCAACTTATGACCACAAATTGAGCCCAACATTTATGTTGCCAAGTGAGAAATTTCCTAAGTGAATTTTGCCCCTTTGTACGACTTTTCTTCTCACATTTGTTAAGTGAATCACTGCTCTTCTTAAGTTAGTGACATGGTTGCTAAGTGAATCAGGCTTCAGGTTGTCAGGTTATCAGAAGGTCACAAATGGTGATCACATAAATTCCGGGGACACTGCAACCGTCACAAATGTGAATTCAGTTGTCAAGCATGCAAATGTAAATCATGAGATCGCTGTGATAGTCTTAAGTGTGAAAAGTGGTCATAATTCACTTTTTCCATGCTGTTGCAACTTTGAATGGTCACTAAGTGAACTGTTGTAAGTCGAGGACTATCTGTAAATGCAGCCAGCAGGATTTTTTCCGATGGGTGGATTTCATGCCAGCTGGGGAATTCTGAGAGTTGTAGTCCACCCATCTTAAACTTGTCAAGGTTGAAGAGCACTGAGTTAACATTTCTGGACTGGGAAACTGGGAGACAGTGATAACAGAGAGATGCAGAAGCCTCTAACTACCCTGTTTTCCCCAAAATATGACCTACCCCCAAAATAAACCCTAATGAAGAGAGTGCTGATTTGAGTGCACGGGTAAAAATTAAGCTAGGGTGGGGATGAATGGTGGGGATGGAGCTGCCCTACTACTTACCTTTGGACAGTTGTAGCCAGGCCTTGCACACCCCGACGCCTGCCTTGCCGTCCCGCTTCTTCTGCAGCCAGCAAGGCCGGCAAGGCTTTCCTGAAGGCCTCCGGAGCTGATAAGAAAGTTCTGGAACGATCCGGAGCTCTGTTATCAGCTGCAGAGGCCTTCAGGAAAGCCTTGCTGTCCACAGAAGAAGTTCCTGAAGGCCTCTGACAGCGAAAAGGAGGCCAGGGGTGACACACACAAGTGAGGTTAGTCAGTGGATGACATCCCCCGAAAATAAGACCTGGTGCCTTTTTTTGGTGGAAAGTGTGTGTGTGTGTGTGTGTGTGTGTGTGTGTATATATATATATATATATATATATGACAGCATCTTATTTTCAGGGAAACACGGTATGATGGTTACCTGGATTTTTGTAATCTGCGCCTGGTGGCTGAGAAGGGCAAACCTAGTTTATTGCAAAGAAGAGTTTTGATCTCTTGAGCTTGGCGCCTGTCAAAATGTGGCACGTTTTCCTCTACGGTTTCTTGCAGATTCTGGGACTCACCAACCCAGAAGGAAAGAAGAAATATGTGGCGCCGCCTTCCAAGTGCATGCGGAAAGACCAATTTAGCCATGATGAATCCGACCTTGCCGGGCTGGCGCGTGGAATGCGTTGGGGACGATATTGCCTGGATGAAGTTTGACAGCGAAGGTGATTTGGGTGCTGGGGCTCAGAGGGAGGCAGGGAGGTATGTGTGTTTTAGGAAAAAGCAGGTAGTTCTCGACTTATGACCTCGGTGGGACTTCTGTCCCTAAGCAAAGCGGTGATACAGCAAAGAGAACCAGTTCGGACCAAAACTCGGTGCCCATTCTGGCAACAATATAAACTGAGTTTGCAATCCCCCCAGTGGCCCTTAGGGCATGAATTTGGCTCCCAGGTAGCCCAAGGATTTGAGTCTGACTTTACGACAGGGAAAAGGAGATTCGGAGGCCGTTACGGTGAGGAATAACTACCTGCTGGGGTTTCTTTCCCACATATAGGTTGCCTGCGTGCCATCAACCCTGAGAATGGCTTTTTCGGAGTAGCCCCAGGAACATCCACTCGGACCAACCCGAATGCCATGCACACCATCCAACGTAACACCATCTTCACCAACGTGGCCGAGACCAGCGAAGGCGGTGTCTACTGGGAGGGCATCGATCAGAGGATTCCGGAAGGGGTCACCATCAGCACCTGGCAAGGAAAACCTTGGAAACCAGGTGAGGTCAGCGGTTGGATGCGAAGTGCGTGTGTGTGTGTGTGTGCGCGGAGCATTCCAAAACCTCCAATTTACAGCTCAACTTACAGCGCCTGTAAAACAGCTGAGGAGCGGCAATCCACTGTGCCGTCCCTCAGCTGAGCTGCAAAACTGCAGAAATATAGGACAGACAAGGGCGGGGGCAGGTAGCCATGGCCAAACGATCATCGTTCGTACCGGTTCATTCAAACTGGTGCAGACTGGCAGCATCACACGCCTGAGACCAAAGGATCCTGATTGTCTATTAGGGCAAAGAAGGAGGTTGAAGAATTATCTCTTCAGATCAAATTTGAGTATGGGCATCTCAAGTCCTACGTCTTCCCCTGTGATATGTGAGATAAAATGTTCTTTTAAAAACACGTAGCAATACTTGCTCCAAATTTACCCTTCAGGCGAATTAAGCTGGAGTTGTATAAAAGTTTCGATTTTCATGAAAACGTGTTTGCTCTAAATTTTGCAAGCACGTATTTTGGCAGGGCAGGTAAGGCTTTCTGTCGGGTCATACGGGCTTTTTGGAGGGTCACGGTGTTTAGTTTCAAGTAAGAAACAAATATTGCCGGAATGGACGTAGGTTATGCAAAGGATTCTATAAATTACTGGAGTTAGAAGGGGAATAACAAGTGCGATGGACATTATTAAAAACAGACCTTACCCACCTCTGATCTTGACCAATGAGAATGTAGAATGGGAGGAACAGGGGTAGCCTTTAGAAAAGGTACACACACAGAGACACCCAGACACACACACACATAATATATTTGTTCATGCATCTCTTGTCAGATTGATTTATTGGATTTTTATCACATTCCCTCTTTTTTTTTCCCCCAGGGGACCCACAACCTGCTGCTCATCCAAATTCCCGCTTTTGTGCCCCAGCTCGGCAGTGTCCCATTATGGATCCGGATTGGGAATCCCCCCAAGGGGTCCCCATCGAAGCCATCATCTTTGGGGGCAGGAGACCGGCAGGTAGGAGCTGTGGTCCCTCAACCTTGTCTCTCCAGACCATCTGATATTCTCGGGATCACCTCTTGGTGTCTTTTTTCCACCCTCTCCAGGGGTGCCTTTGGTGTACGAGGCCTTCAACTGGCGCCACGGGGTCTTCGTGGGCAGCGCCATGCGGTCGGAGTCCACGGCGGCGGCTGAGCACAAAGGTGGGGGCTCTGGGTTCGAGATCGGCTGTGATTTTCCATCATTTGGAAGGAGGGGGCGTTCCTCAAGACTGCTGGGCCAGAAAAAGTTAATCCAATAATGACGGGGGAAAAAAATGAATTAATCTATCTATATAAAAGCGGAATACCGCTCATGCATCATCACAAAATCTCCAGAACCGTAAAGCCTACAAACTTGAAATTGGGCCCGTATGTTCCTCTTGGCTTCTAGGGGCTCACTAAGAAAGGATTTTATCAAATGACCATCAGAGCATTTAGAGTATTTCCATTTATGATGATGATTATTATTAACACGCTCTGATGCTAAGGAGTCCTACTCCCCCTCCCCACCTGGAAAGAAATCTCTTCCAAATGCAAAACACAAGCGGAGGAGTTTCAGTTTCATAGCACCAAGCAGTTTTAGTACAGAACAGTTGAGCTAAGCCACGCCCAAGCTCCTTGCTGTCTCCTTCTCGCTCACACAGCAAATGCTGTTTCAGTTTCCAAACAGCCCTCAACTCTCTCTCACACACACACTGACAGGATGCTAGCCAGATAAATACCAATGGATGCTGGTAGGCAGAGGCACAATTCCTCCGCCCCACCCTTATTTTCCTCCCAAAAAACTAAGCTTGATCGCATAGTTTCGTAGCGAAGCGCGGGTATCGAGCTAGTTGATTAATATTGGAAGCTTCATCACTCTAGCCAGCACTTCGCCTTTTAAATGAGGTGTGTGTGTGTGTGTGTTTACACTGACAGGGGCTGGAAACGTATCTATAGGTAGTCCTCGACTTATACCCATTTGTTTAGTGACCGTTTGATGCTACAATGGCACTGAAAGAAGCGGTTTACTTATGACTCTTGCAAAGCAACCTCACAGTCCATGACCAAAATTTGATTGCTTGGCAACTGGCGTGCATATTACAACAGTCACAGTGTCAGTGCCAGCTAGCTTCCCGCAAGCAAAGTCTATGTGGGGTGGGGGAGACGGGGGAGGGGACGACGACAACGATGGCCGGATTCACACATTCTTTAATAACTACGGGGAAGAAAGGTCCTTGGTGCTGTCTGAATTGGGTGGTTTTCTTGAAGATGTTTCATGACATCATGAGTGCTAGAAGGGAATGGGGAAGGAGAGTGGAAGGGTCAGAGAAGAAAGAGGAGGAGGATGGATGGATGGAGGAAGAGGAGAAGGTGGAAGAGGAAGAGGAGGAGAAGGAAAAGGAGATGGAGGAGGAGGAGGACTGTGGGGTCCTGGGTGCTCTTCTGAGTCGGGTGGTTTTCTGGCAGACGTTTCATGACCTGACTAGGGAACATCATCAGTTATAAAGGGAGTGTGGGGTTTAGGGAGGAGGAGCAGGAGGAGGGCTATAGAGTCCTTGGTGCTCTCTGAGTGGGATGATTTTCTTGCAGACGATTCATGACAAATAATGCTAGAACGGATGGGGTTTGTGGAGGAGGAGGAGGAGAGGAAGGGTCGGAGAATAAAGAGGAGGAGGAAAGGAGGGGATGAAGAAGGAAGAGAAGATGGAGGAGGAGAAGGAAAAAGAGAAGTGGAATGGATGGAGAAAGAGGACTGTGGGGTCCTTGGTGCTCTCTGAGCTTGGTGGTTTTCTTGCAGACATTTCATGACCCATCTAGGTAACATCATCAATGCTGGAAGGGAATAGGATTTATGGAGAGGAGGAGGAGGAGGAGGAGGAGGAGGAAAGGAATGGACGGAGAAGAAGAAGAGTTGGAGGACGATGACTGTAGGGTCCTTGGTGCTCTCTGAGCTTGGTGGTTTTCCGGCAGACGTTTCATGACCCATACTGAGAACATCATCAGTGCTAATTTGCAAGGATTCGCTTAACACCATGGCAAAAAAACATGTCACAAAATGGCTTGCGATTCACTTAACCATCACTTTGCTTAACAGGCCTAATTTTCCGTGTTTGGGAGCCATCAGAGGTGGTATTCAGCCGGTTCTGGAGAACCGGTAGCGGACATTTTGCGTAGTTCTGAGAACCGGCCAATACCACCTCTGACTGGCCTCGCCCACATCTCTTCTCTGCCTCCCAGCTGATTGGCTGGGTCTTCTTTGGTTGCCCTGCACAGAAGAACGGAGCTGGAAAGCAGGTTAGTGGGGTGGGGAGGGAATGGGGATTTTGCTGTACCCTTCCCTGCCATGACCACCAAGCCACGCCCACAGAACCGCTAGTAAACATGTTTGAATCCCACCACTGGGAGCCATGATCGTTCACCTCTGTTGTTCCTTTTCTCTTCCCTCTTCTCTTCTCCCGTGGCTCCTCAGGCAAGGTCATCATGCACGATCCGTTCGCCATGCGTCCGTTCTTCGGCTACAACTTCGGCCGCTACCTGGAGCACTGGTTGGGCATGGAAGAGCGGAAGGGCGCCCGCCTTCCCAAGATTTTCCACGTCAATTGGTTCCGGAAAGATGCCGCCGGGAACTTCCTGTGGCCAGGCTTCGGGGAGAATTCCCGAGTCCTGGACTGGATCTTCCGCCGCGTGGACGGAGAAGAAAGCGCGAAGGAGACGCCCATCGGGTATGTCCCCAAGGAAGGTGCCTTAGACCTCTCAGGCCTAAGCCAGGTGAGCTACTCGGAGCTCTTCTCGCTGCCCAAGGAATTCTGGGAACAAGAGGTCCGAGAAGTGAGACAATACCTGACGGAACAAGTGCCTGAGGATTTACCCAAGGAAGTCTTGAAACAACTGGAAGCCTTGGAGACCCGGGTGAAGAAAATGTGAGGAACCTCAACCGTAGAAGACGTCCCACAAAAGACCAAAGATTCTTCCCCTGTTTTTCGGAGCGGGGCGGAGGGGGGCGGGAAGAGGAGATATCAGGGGCCTTGTTTACACAAATATCCATTCCTCTTTTCTTACCAGCTAAGCCGCTTTAGTCTCATATCACGTTTCCAGGGTCAGCTTGAGGGCCACCCAACGTTCTTCGGCCTCGCGTGCCTTCTTTGACACCGGAGTCACCTTGCTTTGATACCTCTGTTTCGCTTCCTTCGGGGTCCGTGGCGGTCCTTCTTTCCAGCTCTGGGGAAATGGGATTGTGGGGGAGGCGGGGGGCTTTCATTTTACGACATCATAATGGATGGTGTGGTGCCTTCTGAGAAATTTATTCTTCTCCGCGCTTCTTCTCCGTAGCTGCTCCAGAGAGGCTTTGGGGTCTTTGGCCAGCTTTATTTTTCATTAAAAACAAACAAACAAACTTGGGAGAGAGGGAATAAGGAAAAATGGGGTGGGGGAGACATTTAAAATGAACGCAGAAGGTAATTGCAAGATTTATCTCCCATGCTTATATTTCTGGAGGCAGAAACAGAGTTACGCATGAGACCTGCTCAGGCTTATTGCCATCAGGGCAACCGTTCCATTGAAACACAGCACAAAATAACAGTTGGAAGGGAACTTGGAGGTCTTCTAGTCCAGCCCCCTGCACGGAAAGCATGAAATCCTTTTACCATTTCAGACAAACGATTGTCCCAGTCTCTTCTTTAAAATCTCTCTGTCGGAGCAGCCGCAACTTCCGGGGGCAAGGAGTTCCACGGGCTAATTGTTCTCACTGCCAGAAAATTTCTCTTTAGTTCTAAGTTGCTTCTCTCCTTGATTAGTTTCCATCCGCTGCTTCTTGTCCTGCCTTCAGGGGCTTTGGAGAATAGCTTGACTCCCTCTTCTTTGGGGCATCCCCTCAGATATTGAACACTGCTATCACGTCACCCCTAATCTGAGCAACATTAACCCCGGATTGCCCAGCTCTTAAGCAAACCAGAATTGTGCGGTTATGTGTCGGAGTTTTCTTTCTATTAATTAAAAATAAAACAGTCCGGATCCATTTGTATTTTCAATCCTGTCTCACAGTACTGCAGCTTTCCTACCAACTTTAGAAAATTTGTCCGTGTTTTAAAACATGGGAGGGCACAAATTTTGATTTTTATAAGACCGATAAAAATTGTCAGTGGGAAGAGTGGTGAGCCCAAAGACAAAAGTCTAGAGAAATTACATGATTTGCTAACCAAGTCTTGCGAAGTGGACCTAGAATAATAAAAGATGAATAATTTTTCTACTTTCAAACAAGCTAAATTCACATTGGCTTGAGGAGTATCAATAATGTTGTCGAAATGTTTAACTTGTCCATCCCTCTTGACGAGAATGCAACTTGGGTGCTATGACTCTTTCATCAAGTGTGGCCTTAGAGTAAAAAGCTACCTTGTAGGATTGTTGTGAGGACTAATAAGATAGGGAGTAAGATAACGCCATTATTACCATCCTTGGATGGGATTCGGATCAGGGTGAGGGATTGGTGCCTTTTAATATTGCATTTCTATGGAAATCATGGGAATCCTGTTTAGATCAAGTTTTTCAAACATGGATGCTTCAAGATTTGTGGAGTTCAATTCCCAGAATTCCCCAGTCAACATGGCTGACTGAGGAATTCTGGAAGTTGAAGTCCAAACATCTTAAAGCATCCATGTTTGAAAGGCACTAGTTTAAATTGCATTGTTTTCATGACATCACAACAATGCAAGCAATAGCCAATGAAGAAGTTTTAGCCTAATGAATATGTTAAATCCAGTGAGGGGAATAAATTATAAAGTGTGCATGCTCCTTAAACGCTAAAATGATGGGCCTGTTACACTTAATCAGCTGAGAATGTTAACAGGTAGCTATTACATGGAGCCTTTAATTGGCGCTCCATGTAAAAGTCAATTTTCTTCTTACTTGTCTACATTCCTTGTCTTTCTAGATTCCATATAACGGGTTTATATGTCTTGCCTTTTTAAAATTGCCAATAATGTGCTGTATTTTACCATTGTGATGAGAAGGACACACTGCCAAAGAGACAAGAAAAGGCCAAGAAAAATAAAAATGGTCAATATTTTTGGGTAGGGTTGTTACGACAGCATTTTGACCAGAAACAAGACAGCATCTGCAAACAAACAAACAAATAAACAAACAAACTAGAAAAGTTACATGATTGGCTGAAATGTAATTGATGTGCGTGGCAGGGAAGATTCTGAAACAGAAAAAAACCAATATTTTATCAATAATAAACACAAATAAGAATAATAATTGGTGGTGGTTGTTTTTTTTTTAAAAGTGTTATTCCAAGTCACCGATGTGGTTTGTGTGTATTTGTGAGTGTCTGCAAAGGAGCTATACAAACTGGAGCAGAAATACTTACCCCAACAGATGTGTGGCCTTCAGCTCCCAGAATTCCTGGCTAGCTGGTTGTCGCTGAGAAGTTAGTTGATGGTGTAAATCAGGGGACCTCAAACGTGGCAACTTTAAGACTTGTGGACTTCAACTCCCAGAATTCTTCAGCCAGCATAGCCAAGTTTGGAGACCTCTGCTGTAAATATTGTGTGGAGCATATGTATGATATGCAGAGTTGGGGAAGAAGGCTGTCTGGCAGTGTCTGTGTCGGTCTATGTGTGTTTGTGTTGTGTGTCTATAGATTACCGAACTGGAAAAGAATGCTATCTGTGTTTGTGTGTCTATAGATTACAGATTAACAAGAGTCCCTCTATCTGGTAGGTCATCTAGTCCAGCCACCCGCTCCGCCCAAGCAGGAGACCCTACACCATTTTTGACAGGTGGGCAGTCCAGTCTCTTGTTGAAGGGATGAACTGCATAACTGGATAGAAGCATTCCTGTCAAACAGACAACAAGAAGTCAAAATTGGGAGTGTCCTATCCAATTCTGTACTGTCAATAGTGGTGTCCCCCAAGGCAGTGTTCTAGGACCAGCTCTCTTCATACTCTACATAAATGACCTCTGTGATCATATTAAGAGCAACTGCGTTCTTTTCGCTGATGATGTAAAGCTGTTCAATACCACAGACAATACTGCTACCCTTCGAAAAGATCTTGACTATGTATCAGAATGGTCAAACAAATGGCAACTTCAAATCTCAACAAATAAATGCTCTGTCTTACATATTGGCAAAAAAAATCAGAAAATAAAATACGAGCTGAATAGTCAATTGATGATCCAAGCTCTGTCAAGGACCTTGGAGTACTCATCTCTAATGATCTAAGTGCTGGAACCCACTATAGCTACATAGCCAAAAAGGCATTAAGAGTTGTTAACCTAATCCCACGTAGCTTTTTCTCTGGTAATATCACACTACTAACTAGAGCATACAAAACATTTGCTAGACCAATACTCGAATACAGCTCATCAGTCTGGAACCCACATTCCATATCTGATATTAGCACAGTTGAGAAAGTCCAGAAATATTTAACAAGAAGAGTTCTCCACTCATCTACTTGTTGTAGAATATCTTATGCCACCAGACTTGAAATTCTAAACCTAGAAAAACTTGAATTATGCCGTCTTCAATCTGTGCTTTAGGGCAGCCCTGTAATAGTCCTCTATTTGCAACAGTTCATTTAGTGACTTTCAAAGTTACAATGACATTGGAAAAAAAGTGACTTATGACTATTGCAAGTGTCCCCATGATAAAATTCGGAAGGTTGGCAACTGGTTCATGCTTATGAAGCATATGAATTTTAATGTGTGGAAGAGTCCTGTGTCACTATTTTTAACTGCCATCATAACTTTGAACAGTCACTAAACAAATTGTTGTAAGTTGAGGATTTCTCATAGTTTACTAACCAAAGTTACAATGGCACTAAAAAAAGTATCTCGTGGCCTTTTTTCACACTTACAACCATTGCAAGCTCCTACGGTGCCGTGATAAAAAAAAATCGGATACTTCACAACCATCCAGCATTTGAGATGATTGTAATATCCCAGGGTCATGGGATAATCTTTCATGAGTGGTGCAGTGGCCTAGAGGTAGAGCTCTTGCCTCACAATCAGGAGGCTGTGAGTTCGATCCTAGACAGAGGCAGATATTTCTCTCTCTGGGCACAGTGGTAATATATCTGTTGAACAAAACTCTGCATTGGTGACAGGAAGGGCATCTAGCCAATAAACACTCAGCTTCATTCAGCTGCCCAGACTGTACCCTGCAAAGGATTATGGGGTCATTAAAAGAGGCCGTTGATGTGATAGTCTTTTATGACTTTCATTTAACAACTACAGTGATTCACTTGAACGGTAGCAAGAAAGGTCACAAAAAAAGGGGCAGAATTGTCTTGTTCAACAACAGAAAAGTTGGGCTTAATTGTGGCCATAAGTCAAGAACTATTTTTAATATCCAGTCTCAAGTGCTTGATCAGGATAAGGGGAAGAAGACAATTATCTATAGAATTGTATTTTCAGATCACTATGATGTACATAATTGTTAATGTGTGATTATTCTATAAGGTTATGCATGTTGTGGGAACAGCTAGTTAGCATAGGCTTTGCAGTATACTTAAGCATCTTTTCCCAAAAGCTCTCATATTCTCAGGATGTCTTTCGATTCTATGGGACTACAACACCCTTAATCCACAGCCAAGGCACCCAAAATATTTGGAAGAATTCCAATAGGGGAAAATTACAGCAAAAATGTCCTTGTCCATCCAGCATTTGCTGGATATGTATAACAAACTTGAGTGCCAGCAGGGCATCAAGGAGTTAAGTGTGTACATCACGAATGCACAATTTGCAAAGTTTCACAATTTTGTGCTCCTGGTTGTTGGCAACTTTGGTGTGGACTTCGACTCCCAGAATTCCTCAGCAAGCATGATTAGTTGAGGAATTCTGGGAATAGAAGTCTACTCATGATGGATGGAGAATTCTGGGAATTGAAGTCTACCCTTCTTAAAGTTGCCAGGGTTGAGATATATTTATTGCAATTTAAAAGATATCTAAATACGTAAGCAGCTAATAACGATGGTATGCTTCTCTGATAAGAGTTTTATCAACAACCGCCACAATGTCACCTGACTCACTATTGTCCAATGAACGAGCGAGAAAGTTCCCCTAGAGCCCCACCTCCTATCTAAGACATTTCTCCGACCACAGCGTTTTCACGGAAGCTGTCGGTCAAACTCAAGAAAGCCAATCCGACAGCAACATCCCCGCCCATCGCCCGCCTTCCGTCCGTATTTTGCACCCAAAGCGGTGACGCGTTTTACCTTATCACCTAGTTTACAGAGGGGGCGGGAGGAGGAAAGGCCATAGCAACCAATCAAAGCAGGGCAGTCCCCATTTTAAAGCCTGATGTGAACCACGTGAATCAAGTGGCGGCTAATCATCTTCGCAGCCGGCTGGCCCCGCCCCGCCCGGCCCCCTCCAGACGGGTTCAAGCGGCAGCACTCCTAAGATGTAAACAAGGCCTCGCACTCCGACCGTGAAGAGGGTGAGAAGGTTCTCGCGCTCAACGCGGGTGGTGATAGAGGAGAAAGCAGCCAAAGGAAGAGCGGGAGGCATTTTATTGGCCGACTAAAACTACCCCGAGGAGGGGGTGAGTGGTCTAAAGGGGGGAAACAGCCCGAGGGCGCCCTAAAATAAAAACAAAAACAACGCGGACAAGAAGGGGCAGCTGGGAAAGCCCCCCAATATGGCGCTGATTGGAGGAGCGTGGCCCGAGGGCGTCTCCCATTGGCGAATTGCTGGCCACGTTCTAAACAACTTGGTTTTCGATTCGTTGAGGGGGTTGTGCTGTTGAACGTAGGTGAAAGGTTAGAGAGGGGGCAGTTGCTCCCCGAGAGGCCCCCCAGGAATGGGGGTTGTTTGCTTAGGGGAGCCCGTCAGCCTTGAATGCTGGGATTTGAACACGGGTATGGCAGGGTGGGGCGTGGGGGGCAGAACAGGGACCCTCCTGAAGTCACTCCCAAAGCGCTAGTCCTTATTAAGAAAGAGACTAGGATAGGCTTGGAGGAAGGCCGCCCTGTCTCCTCCTCCTCCTCTTTCACAACCATCTCCTTTCTGAACGCCAGGAGGGGCAGTGTGAGTGTTGGGCCAAGCTGGAGAATGTCCTAAGCTATGGGCTCCCGCAGCAGTAGCAACGCTGGCTCAGGGGGCCGGGAGAACCAAGGCAGCTGGTCTCGGAGGGACTCTGGCATCCTGCGGAGCGAAGACGAGGACGAGGATGTGGATCTGGCCCAGGTACTGGCATATC
Organism: Pseudonaja textilis; assembly: GCF_049901715.1. Classification (NCBI taxonomy): domain Eukaryota; kingdom Metazoa; phylum Chordata; class Lepidosauria; order Squamata; family Elapidae; genus Pseudonaja; species Pseudonaja textilis. The sequence goes on along the minus strand of NC_142008.1, from coordinate 126,434,113 downwards.
TACTGCGCAGGTAACTCCACCTCCCCCCACCTCCCTCCTTTTCCCCCACTGTCAGATCCCTGTCTGGGGGGGGGGGGGATCAACCACCCAGGTGAAGATCCCTAAAGGAATCTGGACTTCCTTGCTTTCTTTCCTTGGAAAACATTTCGCTTCTCATCCCACGGATAAGGATGCAGGTGGTCCTCGACTTACAACCGCAGTGAAGCTACCACAGTGTAGGTTGTTCAGGGAGACCTTGATTAATGTCATATAATCCGTTTATTAAAGGAGCGCGGAGAAGAGCGACAAAGAGGATTAGGGGGCTGGAGGCTAAAACATACGAAGGACGGTTGCAGGAACTGGGATTTGTCTCGTTTGATGCAAAGAAGGACTGATTGGGGGACATGATAGCAAAGTTCCAATATTTGGGAAGCTGCCCCAAAGAAGAAGGGGTCAGATTATTCTCCAAAGCACCTGAGGGCAGGACAAGAAGCAATGGGTGGAAACTAATCAGGGAGAGAAGCAACCTAGAAGTAAGGAGAAATTTCCTGACAGTTAGAACAAGTGGAACATTTGCCTCCAGAAGTTGTGGATGCTCCAACACTGGAAGTTTTTAAGAAAAGATTGGATAACCATTTGTCTGAAATGGTCTAGGGCCGTGACGGTGCACTTACGGCACGTGTGCCAGAAGTGGCATACAGAGCCATCTCTTTGGGCACACCAGCCGTCGCCCATTGGTCTTCTGGGTTCAGGCGCATGCATGTGCGCCAGCCAGCTGGTTTTCGCGTGTGCATGCGTGCCAGGAACCGGAAGACCGAGTGGCTGGTGCACATGTGGGTGCTGGAAACTGGAGGCTCAGCTCTTCCAGTATCCGGCGCTCTCTCTCATGCGTGCATGCTTCTGTTTTGGCACTTGGTGCCCAAAAGGTTCGCCAACACTGGTATAGGGTTTTCTTGCCTAAGCAGGGGTTGGACTAGAAAACCTCGAGAGGTCCCTTCCAACTCTGTTATTCTGAAAAGAAGGACTAGGGGAGACATGATAGCAATGTTCCGATATTTGAGGGGCTGCCTCAAAAAAAGGGGGTTAAGCTATTCTCCAAAGCACCTGAGGGCAGCACGAGAAGCAACGGATGGAAACTAACCAACGAAAGAAGCAACCTGGAATTAAGGAGAAATTTCCTGACAGAACAATTAACCAGTGGAACAACTTGCCTCCAGAAGTTGTGAATGCTCCTACACTGGAATTTTTAAAGAAGAGATTGGATAACCATTTGTCTGGAATTGTATAGGGTTTTCTGCCTAAGCAGGGGGTTGGACTAGAAGACCTCCAAGGTCCCTTCCAATTCTGTTATTTTATTAAGTGCCACATTTGTTTTAGTGAATCGCTGCCACCGTTGAATGAGTTACCTGGCGAATAAGTGATTCTGGATTACTCATTGACTCAGAAGGTCGCAAAAAGGAGGTGTGACTCTGGAACACGGCAACCGTCATAAATGTGAGCCGGTCATCGAGCCTCCCAAGGTAAATCCCATGACCGCAGGGATGGTGAAGCAATCGTAATTGTAAAAAATGGTCATGTCACTTTTTTCAATGATGTAACTTCAAACGGTCACTAAATAGACAGTTGTAAGTTGAGGACTACCTCTAGTGGTGCTCCTCGACTTTCAACTGTTTAGTGACCATTCGAAGTTACAACATCACTGAAAACGGGGGCTTATGACTGTTTTTCACCCTTACGACCGTTGCAGCATCTCTCTGGTCACATGATTTACATTCAGACGTTCGGGAAACGATTTTTATTTATGATGGTTGCGGCTGCCTTGGAGTCATGTGATCACTTTTTGTGACCTTCTTGGCAAGCAAAGTCAATGGGGGAAGCTAGATTCACTTAACAACCAGGGTCACTAACTTAACAATTACAGTGATTCTCTTAACAACTGTGGCAAGAAAGGTAAGATGGGGCAAAGCTCATTTCATAAACTCACTTAGCAACATGAATTTTGAGCTCAATTGTGGTCATAAGTTGGGGACTGCCTGTAGAATAGTATTCTGTCTTGGCTAAGTGTGATTGGACACAAAAGGAATTTTTCTCCGGTGAAGAAGCTCTCCCCAAAGGTGCTTTTTTTCCATAAAGTCCAGTTGCCTCTTGAAAAAAAAAAAGCACTTTTGGGACAACCGTGACTGGATGATTGAGAATCTCCACAGACACTCTCAGTGTACATGCAAGCAACAAAGTGATAACTCAATATCACAATCATAAAATACAGTCACCATAAATCATAAGATACAAATGCAAAGTGACAGTTAGATATCCTAAATTGTGATTGATTACCTGTAAATCATGGAAGGAATGCATGGTAATGTGAGGTAAGACCCGAATTATTTAATAATCACAATACAGAGGCAGGTCTGGTTCACAATTCAAAGAGCAAGATCAATACATTTTATACATTCTACACCAGGGTCTTCAAACTTGACAGCTTTAAGACTTCAACTCCCAGAATTCCTCCCCCAGTCATGTTAGCTCAGGAATTTTAGGAGTTCAAGTCCACAAGTCTTAAACTTGCCAAGTTTGAAAGTCTCTTCCTCTACACAATGCACTCCACGCCTAAGAAGCCCTCCCCACTTCCCTTATTATCTCTTAAGTTATAGTATAAGGGTCAGCTTGACTGTTTCTTCCTAGGCACAGGATATCTTATCTTGTTTACTTGTAGCTTAGCCTTGGGCGGATGTTCATATCTGCCTGTTTTATTGCCAGTGGCCTTGCCTTGGCCATGTTCCTGTCTTCTAAGAAGCCTGCAACTATCCAGCACTTTTTGTTTAACTGAACATACTTTGTGGTTAGGACGCAGCAGCAAAGACAACACAGCTTAATAATGCCCTTAATATTTCTAATTCTATTATAAAAGAGTAACTTAATATTTATTTCCTTCAGTAATGTAAGAGTCGTGACTTAGGTTTAACTGTCCTCTTCACTGTGGGGATGCACTCTCACTAAAAAAAAACCAATGTTGCTTCTGCTGGGTTCCATTGTGGGTAGTCCTCAGTTTGCAACCATTCATTTAATGACTTAAAAGTTATGACGGGACTGAAAAAAGTGACTTACGACTATTATTTTTTTTCACGTGACCGTTGTAGCATCCCTTGCGGTCATGTGATCAAAATGCAGGCGCTTGGCAACTGACTCCTATTTATGACGCTGCAGTGTCCGTCATACGATCGCGTTTTGTGACCTTCTGACTAGTCAAGTCAGATTAGTTCACTATGTTAATAACTTTGACACCCGTGTGATTCAGCAGTGATTCGTTTAACAACTCGGGCAAGAAAGGTGATAAAATGGGGCAAGACCCAGTAGGGGTACATTCAGGTCAAAAATCGAGGATTACCCACACCAAATATTTCCCACAAGGAATTAAAGGGTGCACTTCATACTCTTGGCTGGACCTGAACGAGGATTATGTGTGAGGATCCCATAAAACACATAAATCATAAAAGGAATTCATGATGGTCATAAGAATCGTGACTTGGATTTAACTGTCCTCCTAATTGTTGGGTTGGACTCCCACCAGAAGCCAATCATGTTTATGCCAGGTTAGTTAGTTAGTTTTTTGTCATTGCACCTCGTACAATAACAAAATCAAACACCATCTTCAGAGCACATCATGGCCCTGAAAATAAACACAAACACACATCCTTTACCCTCCGCACATTGAACTGAAAATCCCTGACACTGCACCAACACTGCACTATATAGTAGAATTAAAAAGAGCTTCTGCCCTGGGATAGAAGCTGTTTTTTAGCCTATTTGTCCTTGCTTTTATTATTATTCTGTACTATCTGCCAGGTGGTAATAGTTCGAAAAAAGGGTTCCGAGGATAAGATGGATCTTTGAGAACGTTTTGAACTTTCTTAAGGCAACGGGAGCTATGAAGCTCTTCCAAAGAGGGGAGAGGGCAACCCATGATCTTCTGGGCAATGGTGTTAACCCTTAATGATGTTAAATAGTGCTTGCCTATCTGCAATTGGCAAACCATAGAGGTGCAGTACATTAAGACACTCTCTATGGTGCAGCGATAGAAGGTCACCAGCAGTTTTTCATTCAGTTGTTCTGTTATTTGCAGTGGTTATGCACCTCAATCATCATCAAGCCCTTAACATAGTTCCATTTTCCTGTGAAGGAAGAATTTGTGGTGGTGCCTTTGTACCCACTCTTGCATTTTTGAAAGACCAAGGGATCAAGTACCTATGAAAGGGGAAATAGGACCATTCCTTGTGGACAGGGTGGCCTGACTGAGAAGAAAGACGTTTGTGTTCGGCATTTCTCTATACTGCTTCCTTTCCTGATCTTGGTAGTTGGAAAGATCTCAGCTATCCTCCCTGTCTTTTCAACCTGTGATATTTAGGAACTGAAGCAGCTGATTGCTCATGCAAATCCAAAAATATTTTCCCCTTGATTACCATTCTGTCAAGAAAACTTTTTGTAGGTTCAATCCCTGGCCGTGACTTTTCTGAGCAGGGCTCAAAAGCAGTTTGTGCTGCAAGGCACTCAATAAATAAGGATAATTCCCTCTTTTTCCAATTTGCAGTCGGGGATTTATATCCCTGTAGAAAGTTGGAGGCCAGCTTCCATTTTAAGTGCCTGAACTTCATGTGGAGAATAATATTTGTCTTGTAAACATCTCTCTACTGGAATGTAGACATCTCTACATTCTGGTAGAGAAAAATTCCCTGAAGGATGAGTCCGAAAACTCGGAAGACTCAAAACTCAGTGAATGATATGATACATATGTCTTACATATTGGCAGAAAAAAAATCAGAAAATAAAAGACAAGCCAAATAGTCAAGACCTTGTTGAGGATCCAGACTTTGTCAAGGACCTTGGAGTTCTCATCTCAAATGATCTAAGTGCTAGAGCCAAAAAAGGCATTAAGAGTTGTTAATCTAATCCTACGTAGCTTTTTCTCTGGTAATATCACACTACTAACTAGAGCATACAGAACATTTGCTAGACCTATACTCGAATACAGCTCATCAGTCTGGAACCCACATTACGTACCTGATATTAACACGGTTGAGAAAGTCCAGAAATATTTCACAAGAAGAGTTCTCCACTCCTCTACTCATTGCAGAATACCTTATGCCACCAGACTTGAAACTCTAGACCTAAAAAACCTAGAACTACGCTACCTCCAGTCCGATCTAAATATAGTATATAAAATCAAAATCATACATTGCAATGTCCTACCTGCAAATGAATACTTCAGCTTAAATCATAACAATACAAGAACACACAATAGATACAAACTCAAGATTAACCGCACCAAACTTGATTGAAGGAAATACGACTTCAGCAACAGAGTGGTCAATGTCTGGAATACTCTACCTGACTCTGGTTTCTTCCCCAAACCCCCAAAACTTTAACCTTAGACTGTCTACTATTGACTTCACCCCTTTCCTAAGTGGTCTGTAGGGGGCATAAGCGCACCAATCGTGCCTACCGTCCCTGTCCTATTTTTTCTCTCTTAAAAGTATCTATCTCATGTATTCAAAACTATATTTATTCTTATACCTGTATCTTGTAAGCGATTGACAAATCAAATAAATACAAAAATACTAGCGACCCAGATTGTACTCCTTCTGCCTCTACCTGCAAAAGCTGAATTTGCGCTTTCATTTTCTCTTCTCTTTAATTTCAGTTCTTCAGAATAGCGTTTGCTTCAGACGAAGTAATCCCATGGGTGCTCAGTTAAAACTTATTGGAGGAGGAGAGAAAACAGGAAGCAAAAACGTTGCTCAGACTCTATGGTTTTGAAGGATTACAGTCCCGTACGTGGGCAAGTCGTTCGCGACGCAACGGGGTCCGTCGTGACTAACGCTGCTCTTTCTCTCCTTTCCCTAGAGGACAGTTTCACCTCATGCAGGGAGGGGGGACAGCCAGTGCCCGGGTGTTCCAGGCTGTTTCGGATTCCGACGACGATACTGACAGCGCTTGGGAAGGACGTTTAGGAGATCAGTACAAACCCCCAGGTATCGCCAGGAAGTCCAGAGGTGGTTTTTATTTTATTTTTTTTGATAACGCACAGATAATTGCAGGAGACAAAACTTAACAAGGTCCAGGCTTCATGTTTAAGGAAAAGCTCGCTGTGCCAGATTAGATCTTAGAATTCCGGATGTTGTAATCGCCCTCCTTGCTCTGGAAAGTCTTGCCTTTCAGCCTGTCGGCGGGGGGCTGTTTGTGATCCAGAGTTCTGTCGAAACGCTTAAATTAGACCTCAGGCCCAATGCCCAACATTCAGACAGTGTCAGACTTAAACTAAACTACGTAGATGTCCATTAAGAAAAACATCAAAAGCTTGCCCAGGGTTATTTTATATGCGGTGGTCTCTTTCTCTCTCTCTGTCTCTGGATCTTCTGCAGTGGATTTGGCACCAGACACTCGGGATCTGGAGCACAACGAGATTAAAACGCGCATCCAGTTAGCAACAGGGCGACTCAGGCCAGGGAGACCCGACCGGAGCATCCCAAAGCTACTGGGACAGGTATCCTGTGTTTCGCTGTTCTAAAATGCTGGAAACTAATTGGTTCGTTTTGACTTTGAACGCTCGGGGTGGGAACAGCCCCCAAGGTGCTTTTTCCCCCAAGAGACAACTGGACTTTCTGGTTTTTCTTTGAAGACGTTTCGCTTCTCCTCCAAGAAGCTTCGTCAGCTTTCACTGGAGGGTCGGGGAAATGGAAGGATTTATACTCCTTGCAGGCAGCTGGTCGTTTGAAAGAGGGGTTAAAGAGGCCGTCTATGTCAAAATTGAATGGCCCTCTCTCAACAGAGGGGAAGGGATATATGACATTATCTATCTTCAATCTACAACACAGTCCTTTCAACTGTTCAAAGAAGGCTCCACACCCATCGGCGCCACTCAGGTGACCCTGAAGACACAGATAAACCTCCAAGGGGCCTCAACAGCTCTCTAAAAAGGACACAAATGACCAGCTCTTCTGCAAGGAGTAAAAATCCTTCAATTTCCCCCACCCTTCAGTCAGAGCCAAAGAAGCTTCTTTGGATGAGAAGCAAAACATCTTCCAAAAATAAGCCAGAAAGTCTCGTTGCCTCGTGGGGGAAAAAAAAGCACTTTTGGGACAACCATGAACTGGATGACGAAGAATCACCATAGACAAGATGGAAACTGCTTCAAAAGGAGGAAACTGTCGTTTAGAATCGGTCTTATAGAGAAGCAGAGCCTCTGATCTGGACAGTATATTCCCTCCCTCAGTCAGGTTGTGAGTTTGCCGGTCAGATCTGCTCTTTGTGGCACTTTAGGGCTTCAGAATACACCGTGCTAGTGAGCGTCCTTGTCCATGGGGCAGACTCTTCCCTTTTGGCAAGAAACGAATTCAGAATGGATGTCCTTGGGTGACTTCGATACCCACAAAAAGAGGCCTCTGCCATCAAGCTACGAGGCAGAATCGACCCTAGGCCTAACTTTAATTTTCTGGATTGTTTCCCTGCTCGCTAGAAGAGATTGTGAGATGGGGGTAATGTAATCTAATGGTAATTTTTTCTCCTTTCCCACAGAGGGAACGAGGTCTTTGCCATAACAGCAGTTTCTCAGCAGGGGAATGTTCTCAGATCGTATCACAGTAAGTATTTGAGAGGGGTGTGTCTGAGTGTGTGTGTGTGTGTGTGTGTGTGTGTGTGTGTGTGTGTGTGTACATTCTCAGGTAAGGAACGGACAACGGACAGAAAGTGGTTTTAGAAGAGACTCTCTGCCAGAATTGTCGGTATACCTCGCGTCTTGCTCTTTTTCCAGCTTCCTTCCTAATCACCTGACCGTCAAGGACACCTATTTGCAGAAAGCCTTCTGCGGCATCTATTCCCGTGATGGACAACTTTTTATGTCTGCTTGTCAAGGTAGGCCCCCAGGTGTAATCTTTAAAAAAACCAAAAGATTCCCGTGTTAGATTGCGGTCTCCCTTTCTGTTCCTTTTCTCCCCTTTCAGACCAGCGAATCCGCTTATATGACTGCGCCTATGGAGCCTTCCGGAACTTCCGGACTGTCAAAGCCCGAGACGTCGGCTGGAGCGTGCTGGACGTAGCCTTCACTCCTGACAGGACCCACTTCCTCTACTCCAGCTGGTCGGACTACAGTGAGTCTGTATGGCGCTGGGGGGGGTGGAAACCAGGCTCCCTCCAGAGAGTCCGTAGCTAGCCCTTTCTCCCTTCTCTCTTTAGTTCACATCTGCAACATCTACGGGGAGAGCGAGACCCAGACCGCCTTGGACTTGAGGTAAAGAGGAGGCACCCCCACCCCGGTCGGCCCGTTGAATGACGGAGAGACACACACACACATCTGGCATAACTGTCTCTTCTTCGCAGGCCCGACGAACGCCGTTTTGCCGTATTTTCCCTGGCGGTCTCCTCGGATGGGAGGGAGGTGCTCGGCGGGTAAGCCGGCTGTTCGGGAAATGGTCTTTTTCCGATTGTGCATAAATCTTTTCTTTGGAGAAAACGAAATTTTCTAGCTCACCTCCGCTGGGCAAGAATTTTCTGACGATGTTCTGCCATTGGGCACCTCCCACCCCGTCTGTAATGCCTCTCTCCCCTCCTTCCCTCCCCTTCCTGTCTCTCTTCCCCCCTCCTTCTCTCTCTCCTCCCTTTCTCTTTCCCCCTCTCTCCACTCTGTCCTTCTTCTCCTCCTTCTCCTCCTTCCCTCTCCCTCTTCCCCCTCCCTCCCTCTCTCCCTCCTTCTTTCTCCCCTCCCTCCCTCTCCCTCCCTGTCTCCTCCACCCCTCCCTCTTTCTCTCTCTCTCCCCTCCCTTTCTCTTTCCCCCTCTCTCCTTCTCCTCCTCCCTCTCCTTCCCTCTCCCTCTTTCCCCCTCCTTCTTTCTCCCCCCCCTGTCTCTCCACCTCTCCCTCCTTCTCTCTCTCTCCCTCCCTTTCTCTTTCCCCTCTCTCTCCCCTCTGTCTTTCTCCTCCTCCCTCTCCTCCTTCCCTCTCCCCTTCTTCCCTCCCTCCCTTTCTCCCCCTCCCTCCCTCCCTGTCTCTCCACCCCTCCTGTTTGGAGTCCAGGAAGTGATGCCCTTCTGTGTACCAGCTCTACCAAAGCCCCATTTCTGGCATTTGGTTTGAAGGCCCAAGGGAAGCGCAAAGGCAAAAACCGACACCCCCGCGGCTAAGTTCAAATGCTTTGATTTCTGCTCCTTCAACTTACAACCATTCATTTAGGGACCATTCGGAAGTTACAACAGCGCCGACATATGACCGGTCACTCACCCTTAGGACCGTTGCAGCATCCCCCACGGACAGGTGATCAAAATTCAGACGCTTGGCCAATGGTTCACACTTAGGACCATTGCAGCGTCCCGGGATCACGCGATCCCCTTTTGCGACCTTCGGACGAGCAAAGTCAGCGGAGAAGCCAGATTCATTTCACAACTACAGTTACTAACTTAGCAACTTCAGCGATTCACTTGAGTGCCGTGGCGAGGAAGGTGGCAAAGGGGCAAAACTCACTTTAACAACTGCCTTCCTTAGCCATAGAACTTCTGGGTTCGACTCTGTTCGTAAGTCAAGGACTAGCTTCATTCTTCTCCTGTGCAGGGCTGTTAGCGAAGTCCTTCGCTGTCCTTTGTGTCTGTGTGTCTGTGTCTGTGTGAGTGAGTGTGTATATATGTGTCACCCCACGGACTGACCTTTTTATTCTTCATTCTCTGTCCACTCCACAGGGCCAACTACGGCTGTGTCTACGTGTTTGACATGGAGCAGAATAAGCGGACGCTTAAGGTACTCGGCGTTGATATCTATGGAGACTCTCAGTCACCCAGGTCACAGTTGTCCCAAAGTTGCTTTTTTCAAGAGGCAACTGAACTTTCTGTTTTTTGTTTTTTTTTCTTTTGAAGACATTTCGCTTCTCCTCCAAGAAGCTTCTTCGGCTCCGACTGGATGGTGTGGAATGGAAGGATTTATCCTCCTTGCAGACAGCTGGTCCTTTGCATCCTTTTGGAGGGTCGTTGAGGCCGCTTGGAGGTTTATTTTTGTCATCAGGGTCACCTGAGCGGTGCAAGTGCGTGTGGAGCCTTCTTGGCTGCAGGATGCTTTCTGCCCTGTGCCCCTTCACCACTGAACACTGGCGCAGGCATCTGGGGACAAGCCTGTGCTGCCCGCATCCGAAACTCGAGTGCAAACGGCTCCTGCAATCCGCAGTCCCTCTGGAAGTCACCTCACAACAATTCTGCAAAAGGAATGCAAATGACCAGCTGTCTGCAAGGAGGACAAATCCTTCCATTCGCCACCACCCAGTCAGAGCTGAAGAAGCTTCTTGGGTGAGGAGCGAAAACGCCTTCAAGGAAAAATAAACAAACAAGAAAATCCAGTTGCCTCCTGAGAAAGCACCTTTGGGACAACCATGAACTAGATGACTGAGAATCTCTACAGACTTTTAGCTGTACAATTAATTTGGGATGAACACCCCCTTTGAATGGTGTGGGAGTAGGAGTGGATTTCCAGAGGGGGAAAACACTGCAGACTACAGGAAACGGGAGCACCACTCAGGTGACCCTGAGGACGAGATATAAACTTCCAAGCAGCCTCAACGACTCTCCAAAAAGGATGCAAAGGACCAGCTGTCTGCAAGGAGGATAAATCCTTTCATTCTCCACCATCCAGGCAGAGCTGAAGAAGCTTCTTGGAGGAGAAGCGAAACGCCTTCAAAAGAAAAAAAAACAAAACAGAAAGTTCAGTTGCCTCTTGGGACTTTCGAATCCTTTAGCACAGGGGTCCCCAATGCCCGGTCCTCAGACTGGTACCGGTTCTGTGGCCCATTGAGAACTGGGTCACACAAGCGGCAGGCAAGCGCGTGAGCGCTCCGAAGCTCCTTTTTCACAAAACAGAGGGCTAGCGCATGAAACCGTCCACTCTGCCCAGCAGTGTTGAGGGAGGTCCTCCAGAACCCTTCTGGGTTGCCCAGTGTGGCCCCTAGCTGCCTTCCGGGGCAGGTGAAACCATCAAACCTAGGAAATACGCCGCCCTACCTGTGCTCTCCCACTGAAATCTCCTCCCTCCCCTCTGTTTCCTTTGCTTCCCACAGATCGAGGCGCACGAGGACGACGTGAATGCCGTGGCTTTTGCAGACAACAGTTCCCACATCGTCTTCTCCGGAGGTGATGACGCCATCTGCAAGGTGTGGGACCGGCGCACCATGCGGGAGGACGACCCCCAGCCTGTGGGGATCTTGGCAGGGCACCAGGATGGCATTACCTTCATCGACAGCAAGGTGAGCACAGCTCCTGCTTTGCCGAAAGCGGAAGCGTCCAATCTTGGCAACTTTTAAGGCTTACTGACTTCAGCTCCCAGAGTTCCTCAGCCAGCACGGCCAAGGCTCGACACCCTGGCCTAAAGCTTTTGCAGCCATGTTTGGTGGTCACTCGAAAACAGGTTTAAGGAAATCCTTGGGGCTCTTTCCCTTTTAAACATCTCATCCATAGATTCCGCAGAACCCGGTTATTTATTTTCCTTTAGAAAAACAAAACATGCATGGAATCTCAATGGTTGAATCTCCTTTAAACTCCCAGGGGGGCAGGGGTGGGCTGCTACTGGTTCAACCCCGGTTTGGGCGAACGGATACTGAACCGGTAGCTAATTTTATGGCCAGTTGGGCAAATTGGCAACTCCCACCCCTTGCTGGCCCTGCACCACCCGTCCTAGAAGTCCCCACGTGGCCCATGCTTGGGAAGGGCGCAAACGGACCTCTTGGAGGCTCCGGAAGGGGCCCGTTTCCAGCCTGCAGAGAGCCTCCGGTGTCCCGGAAGGGCCGTTTTCGTCCTCCCGGAGGCTCAAGGAAAGCCTCTGGAGCCCAAGGAGCGCGAAAACCCACCCCCTCCCCATCATGGTGCAGGAGGTTGACTAGGCCACGCCCACTATGGCCACGCCCACCCAGCAACCGGGCAGAGAACCGGTTGCTAAAATTTTTGAAGCCCTCCTACCAGTGGGAGACATAGCAGCTGTTGGAAGGCACCTTCCAAAACTGAATGAATCGTTCGGGGAAGCAAAGAAAAAATCCAAATTAAGGTTCCTTTTATTCCCCCAAGATGCGGCCCTTTAGAGACAGCCGTTAAAGAAGTTTTAAGTTTGTTCTGAAGTTTAGGATGGAGGCATTCAGATGGTTTCTTTCAGCTGCTGTTTTCTTATTCCCTCAGGGAGACGCTCGGTACCTCATCTCCAACTCCAAGGACCAGACCATTAAGCTGTGGGACATGCGCAAATTCTCGGGCCAGGAGGGCCTCGAAGCATCCCGGCACGCTGTCACTCAGCAGATCTGGGATTATCGCTGGCAACAGGTGCCCAAAAAAGGTACGCGCCACCCCCACCCCCCCGCCTTTAACGCAACAAGTTGGAGTGAATGCAAAGTATACAGGTGTTGTGGCTTGTCAGCCGCGGGTCCCTCCAGCAACCAAATCGGAAGAGGAGGCATGGGAGTCAGGGTCAACAGCAAGCCAACCTGGGAGCTCCGAGGGGGAAGAGGGAATGGAGAGAGACAGACAGACAGACAGAGGTGGAGCCAGGACCCTCTGGCAGCCCTCAGATGAAGAGTCAATAGCTCCTAGGAATTGGCTGATGAGGAAGAGGAGGAACAGCTGGGTCCAGTGCCTGACGCACAGATGGTCAGAAGGCAGAGGAGAGGAGAGCATGGAAATCTATGGGCCGGTCCTTGGGACAGAAGAGCCACCACTGCTAGAGAAGCCCCACGCTAGCTCTGGGGATAAAAGGCAGGGGGCAGAGATGAATAGATGTGGCAGACAACTATTCTTCTCCCAGATGGACAGACTTATTAGAGAGAAGCTTTTTTGCCGGGGGTTGCCAGGGCTCCTAATTAAAGGAATTGTTTGAGTTCACGTCAGACGGTTTGTCGTGTTTGGGATCTGGATCAGAACAACGTGTGCGCAAAGGACAACTTTTAATCTAGCTCAGGGCTGGCTGGGGAATTCTGGGAGTTGAAGTCCACCGGTCTTGCTCAGGTTGGACATCTCTAATCCTTTCTTTCACCAGCCCGACGTAAATCAAAACTTCCAGGTGACACTTCTCTCATGACCTACCGGGGCCACGGAGTCCTGCACACCCTAATCCGCTGCCGGTTCTCCCCGCCTCACAGCACGGGACAGCAGTACATTTACAGCGGCTGCTCCACAGGGCGGGTGGTAGGTAAGTGGCTCCGGAGCCAGAGCGCCCTCTGAGTGCAAGGAAGAGATATGGAACAATTCATTTTGAGTGGAGGGGTGGGATTGGCCAGGAGAGGAGATCCAGGGATCCACTTGGAATCGCTGGCGCAGACCCCTAGTGGTTAGGGCAACGGGCTAAAAAAACAAGAGGTCATGAGTTCTAGTCCCCCTTTTAGCCATGAAAGCCCAGCTGGGTGACTTTGGCCCAGTCACCAGGTACCACTGAGTTGTAATCCCATCTTAGACACGAAAGCTGGCTAGATGACTTTGGGCAGGTCCCTCTGTTTCTGAGCCCACCCAACCCCACAGGTTTGCTGTTGTAGGAGAAAATACCACGAGGGTGGTGTGTTGCACACATTCATCGCCTCGAGTAACTTTTCAAAATAATAAAAGGTGGAATCCAAATAAATAAAGAAGTGAATTTGTCAAAAGGGCGTGGCAGGCTGAAAACCGTAAAGCCACATAAAACTTCCTCTTCGATATTCTTAGTTCTTCTTTTAAGTCAGGAGTTTGATCATCTTTTCTCACAGATTATACTGACATAAAGGGCAGGCGGGAACTTGGAAAACCCCAATTTTATTTATGGCTGGAACATTTGGAGAGATGGCCTTTTCAATTGGCCTGCCTGAAGTCCGATTGGCCCAGAATCAAATCTCGGAGCCCTCCCCACCACCCCAACATCCTCCAGAACAGGGGCGCCCCCCCCTTCCTCCCCCTTGCTCTCTTAATCCTACACGTTCTTCCTCTCTCTCCCTTCCTCTTGCCCACCTGTTCCCCCGCCCCCCCCCCCTCAGTCTACGATCTCCTGAGCGGCCTCATTGTGAAGAAACTGGTCAATCACCAAGCCTGCGTGCGGGATGTGAGTTGGCATCCGTATGAGGAGAAGATTGTTAGTAGCTCGGTGAGTAGCGGGAACCAGTGGCGGAGATGGACGAATTCACCTTTTGGGGGGGGGGGGCAGTGTTCGGTTTCCCAAAAGCACAAAGCTGACTCCTCATCCCAATAAAACCTCTTTTATTTAGTTTAAAATGAATTTTCCAGCAAAGTCCCAGCCAACAGTCTTGTAAAGAGATTTTACAACTACAGGCTTTTATCAGGCTTGGAGAGCTGCCAGGCCAATATCTTCCAGATGCCACTCTGTAGCAGACAATACTTGGCAAGGAGTCAGGAGCAGATCTTCACTCGAATGAATTGAACTAATTGTCTCTTGCAAACACTCCCCCTTTCGCTCCTCTCTATTCCCTCTGGGAGGGACCATTCACCTCCAACTGAGCCTTTACTCCTGAGTCAACCCTTGTTCCTTAACCGTTCCCTTCTCCTGGCAGCTCTGTGCATGCGCAGACTGGGAACAGGCTCCAGCTGTTCTTCTTCCCCACTGATTTCTGACTCCATAGGCAGCTGGTAATTGTCAGACAGCCCTGGCCCCATCTCTGCCTCCAATGCAGAGCCCTCGTCAGGGACTTCCCCAGACTCCTCACTGTCTGAGTCTCCCGCCAGCTCTTCTGGTGGGCCACAACAAGTGTCGCTGTGTTGTATTTCTTCATTTTATGACCTGTCCAAAGGAGTTTAAGAAAGGTGCCTTTTTCTAGCCAGGGGCTCCAAGTCCTTTGGAGCCTGTATGCTCCAAAGAAGCATACAGAAGCAGAGACACGCTCTCTTCTGAGACTCAGACTAAGACAAACCAGGTTTCTGGCTCCATCTTATGGCCGTTTGAGAAACCACACCTAATTACAGTTTTTGCATTTTCTTAAAGTTTACAGTTTTAAAATGTTTATCCTGGTTTATATATTTCTAACCCAAATAGCTGTTAGGCGACTCATATTCCTAACATAGCCTGTCTTCCACTTACAACTTGATCCTCTAGTGACAGTTTGAAGTTAACAATGGCGACTGGAAAAAGGCAACTTTTATTTACTTTTACTTAACAAGTTAGAAACAGAAATTTGGGGCTCTGTTGGGGTCCTAAGGTGAGGACTACCTGTACTGTGTTCTATTTCTGGATGGCCTTTGAGTCACGGAGTCAGCAGGGTGAGTCACTTTCAGTTCTAATCTTCGTTCAAGCCGTAATTCAAGGACTACCTATAATCCCTGAATAGAAACAATAAATAACCCACATTCTGTGCTCTCTCTTTTCTTCCCTTCTTTCTCTCCTCTTCCCTCTCTCTTCTCTTCCCTTCTTTCTCTCCTCTTCCCCCTCTCTCTTCTCTTCCCTCTCTCCTCCCCTCCCCTTCTCTCCCCCTTCCCTCTCTCTCTCTCGCAGTGGGATGGAAATGTGTGTCTCTGGGAGTATCACCAAGCAGAGCACAACGAAGACGATCTCGGTGACCCCCAGCAGCTCCCAACAGCCTGAGAAAAGCACCCCCAGCTGGCCGCCCCCCCCCACACCAGTAGCCTCCCTCCCCCCGCCAGTTCTCCAGTTTGAGGCTCGTTCAGGGCTGAGAGCAAGAGGGGGGAAATATCTTCTTGCGTTGCCAATCGTTTGGGGGGGGGGAGCGGGTTGCCGCAGCGGGAAGACTTCCACCTTCTCAGATGAACCGATCTTCTGTCTCCGAAACCTCCGGTGTCATCGGCTTGAGGATACGGATAACCATCCTGCTGGTTGGATCCTAAGGACAGCTACAAAAACCACGCAGGGGAAAGATATCTTTTTTGTCTCTGCTGAGCAGATGAGCCTCCCACGGATTCTGGTTGGAGGGGGACGGCTGGACCGGGAATCGGGGGCAGTGAAATTCACGCCTGGCTGGAAAGCTGGATGGGCCCTTGGAAGGAGACCTCCTCCTCCTCCTTTTGCGGATACATAGAATCATGACGGGGAATCACCCCAACAGCTGGTCCTCCCCCGCAGACGGTCTCGGCAACGCACCTCCATAGTTTTCGGGGGCAACTTCTAAGACTTGACCTCAGTCTGGAGCTTATCAGGGAATTGGGGGCGGGGGGTGGGGGTGGCGGGGAATATATGTCCACTTTTCCTCCAGATCTGAGCAACAGCGAGGCGACTCCCAAGCGATGGAGATCCCCCAAAGATTCCTCGTGCGTTCCAAAGATCCTCCGGTGGGGCGGGGGTGGTTTTATTGAAGTGGCTTTCCCCTCTTTTCTCGGAGGGATTCTTGCAAGGTATTTGTAGGTTGACATGAAAACATTAGCGGCTTTCGGAGATTTGTGGCTGGAGGGACAGTTTGAGCTTTCTTCCTAGCTGCCGATCTCTTCCTCTTCCTCCCAGATGCCGACGGTGTGTCTCCTTCGCATCGGCCCCGTCATACTGGGTCACGCACACCCCAAAATAGGGGGAACCGCTTTTTTGTCTCTTCTTGAGGGCCGGGCCTCCTTGGAAAGGTGGGGTGCTATCTTTAGCTTTAAAAGATGCCCCCAATCTGACCCTGGCGTGGCTGACCTCTTTCCTCGCAGATGGGGTCTCATCCGCTTTGTAAATATTAGCGGGGAGACTCTTGCAAAGAAGGGGCTTTTGGGGTACCCGAAGAGCGGGGGTTCTTAATAAATAGATGGGAGGGTCGAGTGAAAGGAGCTATGTGTTGCTTTTAAGCGTGTGAAAGCCGGGGTGGGGGTGGGGGGGAGGGAGTTTTAGTTTGAGAAGGAGTCCACCCCTCCTCCTCACAATCCTTCCCCAGGGCCCTGCCTTCTGGAGGGGAACAGAGGGGAGGGGGGGTCCATGCTGAGGCTCCCTTCCAAATCTAGGTTTTATAGAAGGGGGAGGGTCTTTCCCTTCCCCCCTTGTCTGTTTCAGGGGTGATGCAAACAGCTGTCTTTCTGAAATAAAAAGTGGTTGAAATTTGATTGGTTTTGGACTTCTGCGCCGCTGATCAAGGAGAGATCCAACCCAGAGCGTAAGGAGAAATTTCCTGACCGTGAGAATAATTAACCTATGGAACTGTTTACCACCAGAAGTCATGGGTGCTCCATCCCTGGTGGTTTTTAAGAAGAGATTGGGCAGCCACCTGTCTGGAATGGTCTAGGATAGCGATGATGAACGTTTTTGGTGTGGTGTGCCAAAAGAAGTTCTTAAACCCATGATGGCACACCTATGGCACACGTGCCACAGGTGGCATGCAGAGCCATTTGTGCGGGCCTCAGCCAAGCTTACTTGCACTGCACATGCACGCACCTCCCAGCTGGTTTGAGGCCTGTTTGAGGCCTTTTTTGGCTTCCCAGAGGCTCAAGGGAAGCCTCTGCAGCCTCCAAAGGCTGAAAAATGGTCCTTCCAGAAATACCTGTTTTCAGCCTCTGGAGGGCCTCGGGAGCCTGGGCAAGGCCATTTTGCCCTCCTGGGCTCAAGGGAAGCCTCTGCAGCCTTTGGAGGCTGAAAAATGGGCCCGTTTCCTCACTTCCAGTATTTGAGGCCGAAAAAGGCCTCAAACGGGCCGAAAATCAACGGAGACATGTGCACGCGCAGTGCTTGTCAGATGCTACATCTTTTCTATGCAGGGGTGGAATTCTACCGATTCAGACGAACTCCTACCGTGTTTCTCACATAATAAGGCCGGGCCTTATTTTTTTTTTGAGTCCTGAAAAAATGGCTAGGCCGTCTTTTGGGGGGTGATTTAATTCCCCCCCCTTGGATCGTCATCTAGAGCTCCCCTCTCCACCAGCCGCTCCTAACGGGTGATCATGGCGAAGCGCAGAGAGCTCCCTACTCCCACCAAACACCTTTGCTGCAGACCCAAGACCTTTGGCCCATGCCGCTGTTGCTTTCCCTCCTGCCCATTCCGCTGCCGCCATGTTTGGAGTGGTGGTGGCGGTGCTCCAAACAGCCGCAGTGCTCCAAACGTGGAAGCGGCAGCTCTAAACGTGGCAGCGGTGCTTGAAACGGCGGCGGCAGCGCCAAACGCGGCGGTGCTCCAAATGGCGGCGGTGCTCCAAATGGCAGCGGCACTCCAAACGTGGTGGCGGAATGGGCAGAAGGGAAAGCAACAGCGGCGGGGGCCAAAGGTCTTGGGTCTGCAGCAAAGGTGTTTGGTGGGAGTAGGGAGCTCTCTGCGCTTCGCCATGATCACCCGTTAGGAGCGGCTGGTGGAGAGGAATTGCTGCCCGCAGGGCGCTCCTAACAGCAAGTCCCCTCACCCTTCCCCCCATTTTGCATGTTTTAAACTAGGTGTAAATTTGGGGGGAGGGGCTTAATTTGATTTTATGCTTAGAAAACATGCTGGGCCTTCCTATTGGTGGAGGCCGTATTGTTGGAGAAACACGGTACCTCCAACAAGCATCTGGCAGCGAACCAGTTCGCTCCAACGGTCAGCCTACCCACCCCTGCACTGTACGTACTTATATCCTCTCAGCTGACTCTCAGCCGGGCAGAGTGGATTGCCACTCCTCAACTGTGTTACTGCCCAGTAGTAACAAAGCCGGTAAGTGTTTTCAGAAAGCTGTTTGTGCACGCAAAGCACACGATCTCCCACCACTGACCGGTGACTGTTACATAGAAGTTGGGTTGACAAAATCGGAAAGGAGAAGGCGATAAGGTTAGCTGGGCAAGCCAGAGGAAATAATCAAAACCATTAAAAAGCAAAAGTTTAGAATATTTCAGAATTGTGGAAAAATACGTCCTACTTCGCTTAATCCTCCAGAGAAAGATTGAAGGCAAATGAGGTCCAGGCAGAAAAAGAAGAACCTCGGGGATTCAGAATCTAAGGACAAAACTCAGCAAGCACTTTTTCGTGTGGGTGTTGATCAAAATTGGATTGCCAACATCTGATGACGGATATGGCACGAGAAGCAACAGCTCGGCCAGCGGGTTGGACTAGATGACCTACAAGGTCCCTTCCCACTCTATTCTGAACGATTTGAGTCTCCACTTCCAATCTCTGACGGGGAATAAAAATTTGGCAGTGGGGGGACAGAAGGATAGGAGAGAGAGAGGGGTGGAGGGAGAGAAAGAATAATTTGAGGACTCTTTAGGATGAGGAGACCAATTTGCTTTGTTTTTCTTTTTATAAGGTCTCTGACCTCAGAATAAAATCCCAAAGGGTTCAATCAAGGAGCAAAACTTTGGGTCAAAGTTTCTTCCAGTCTTTTTTATTTTTCCTGTTCTGTTCTTTTTTTGAGATCCTTGCCAATCGATCCTTGATCTCCACCCACGGAAGGCGGTAAGGGACAGCCGGTCCCCCTAATCCTTGTGCCCTTGTGTCCTTCAGTCGGTCGTTGGAGCCCAGCTCGGGCGACATGCCCACAGCTGTCGCCGGGCGTCATTTTTAACACGTTGGGTTCCCCCCACTCGGCCTCCGCTCCCTCCCATCGACTCTTTTTCCGCACCGTTCCTC
This sequence comes from Pseudonaja textilis, assembly GCF_049901715.1. NCBI lineage: Eukaryota > Metazoa > Chordata > Lepidosauria > Squamata > Elapidae > Pseudonaja > Pseudonaja textilis. The sequence goes on along the minus strand of NC_142008.1, from coordinate 126,414,654 downwards.
CTCGCTGCCGGGGCATCTTCCCGTCTTCTTTCAGGTGGGCTGATCCAAGGAGCGGGGAGGTCATGGCAGAAGGAACAGCCCCCACAAAGCCCTTCTCGCTTCTGGCCACAGGCGCGGGATGGGCCCGAGCCCTGGGACAGGCGTTGGTGGTTTTCTGGAGCAACCAGTACGCTTGGCTTCTCGGGGTGCCAGGCCTCCGTCGCGCTTACCACCTGTGGTTGGCCTCCGTGGTCATTTTTGGGCCCCTTCTTCAGTTCTACGTCAATCCCTGGCTATCTTTGCCAACCATCACAACTTCTTTAACATGTGAGTGATTGCGTGTGTGTGTGTGTGTGTGTGTGTGTGTGTGTTGTTTTTTTCTTGGGTGAGCGGGTGGGTTGGCGAGTGTGGCGGGAGCTGCGATCAGCTCCAGGGAAATTAAAGCGGTTAAAATTTTATTTACTCGGTTACATTTTATTTGATTTCTATAGCTAAACGAGAAACGGGGAGGGGGGGCTCTCGATTCAAATATATATATATATATAAACATATTCCAATTAAAATCTGACCATCTTTTTAATTCCTAAATCATCTTTGCACAAGGTCACCCAAGGTTACAGCTAGTCCTTGATTTATATAACAATTTGTTCGGTGACTGTTAAAAGTCACAGCGTCGTTGGGGGAAAAAAATGTGTCTTAGGACTGTTTTTCGCACTTAATGACCGTTTCAGCGTTCCCCCTGGTCGCGTGATCAGAATTCAATCAATCAGAGTTGGAAGGGACCTTGTAGGTCATCTAGTCCAGCCCACTGCCCAAGTGGTGCTACTTGTGCCGTATCGAGATGCCTGACTCATATTGTGACGGTTGCAGCATCCCGGGGTCCCACCATCCCCCTTCTGTGACCTGACAAAGTCAATGGAGAAGCCAGATTCACTTAACCTGTGTAACTGACTTAACGACTGCAGTGATTCACTTAACAACTGTGACAAGAAAAGTCGTAAAATGGAGCAAAGCCCCACTAAACAAACATTTCACTTAGCAACAGGAATTTGGGGCTCAATTATGGCCGTAATTTGAGGACTACCTGTAATCCATTCTTCCAGCTTTAACAGCTTCATATAACAGATACAACAAGTAGTCCTCAATTCATGACTGCAATTGAGCCCCGAAATAAGGTCATAAGTCATGCTGGTCGTTAAGCAGATCACCGAATGACCATGCCTGATTTTTTTAAAAATGCATTCATTCCTTCAGTTTCCATGCCCCCTGCAACTCAACTAAGTGACACTTGATTTTTTTTAATACGGCGGTCGTTAAACAAATCTATTGTCCACCATGGGTGTCTTGTGTTGGAACTGCCAGTTTCCAACAAAACAATGTCGTAAATCAGGTGAATATGAGACACTGCAAAAGGCCATAAATGCAGACCAGTTGTTGGGATGGGAGTGGCCGGCCATCGGGATTTTGAAATCGGATCATAAATAGCCCTGGAACTTCAAATAGTCGCTAAATCACTCGTTGTAAGTTGAGGACTACCTACCCTTGATTTCAAAGTTCATATCTTTCCCTTAATCCCTTCTCTGGTGGGTCTGAAGTCTCGCCATTCTTTCACCCGGCTGCATCGTTATAAATTGAATGAAAAGAAAAATCTATACAGGTAGTCCTCGGCTTACAACAGTTCATTTAGTGACTGTTCAAAGTTACAACGGCACTGAAAAAGGGACCGTTTTTCACATTTAACAACCGTTGCCACATCCCCCGGAGGTCATGCGCTCCAAATTTAGCCGCTTGACAACCGATTCATATTTGTGACGATCGCAGCGTCCCTGGGTCACGCGATCCCCTTTTGCGACCAGCAAAGTTAACGAGGAAGCTAGATTCCCTGAACAGTATTACTAACAGAACAACTGCAGTGAATTCTCTTACCAACGGCAGCAAGAAAGGTGGTAACATGAGCCAAATGTCACCTAAACGCCCATCTTGCTTAGCGATGGAAATTTCGGATGCGATTGTGATCGTTAAGTCCAGGATTACCTGTAATTCAGTGTTTTACCTGGAACCAGGAATCCTTGAAGCATCCAGGTGGAATGTGGCCATCTTAGTGTGCGCAGATCCTGGCTTGTTTCCCTCTCGCTCATCCTGGCTCCATTCAGATCGGTGATTCTCACCCTACCCCTCATCCTTTTTTTTCCTCACCCCAGAAAATTTGTCAGATCTGCCTGGGGCTGGACCTGCATTTTCCTCGGCGGCTTCATCCTTCCCGTGGTCTACCTGGCCACCCACCAGATCCTACTCACCTTCCGCCACCTGGCCCGCTTGGCAGTGGGCGCCGGGCTCTGGCTCGGTGCCACCGAAGCCTTCCTGCTGATTGAGAACCTAACCGGCTACTGCTTCGACCCCGTGCCGGAAGGGATCCTGGTTAACAGCCTGCCGGACAAGTGGACGTGCCTCCACAAAGGCCACAAATGGCACGGCTACGACGTCTCGGACCACACCTTCCTGCTCACCTTCTGCTGCCTGCTGATGGTAGAGGAGATGGCCATCTTCCGGCGTTACCTGGCGCAGGGCCACCCCGCCGGAGTCCCACTGCGCCTCATTTTCCTGCTTAACATCCTCCTCCTCCTCCTCTGGAACTTTCTGCTAGCGTGCACGGTGGTTTACCTCTACGACTACAGCCACAAAGTCGTGGGAGCTGCCATCGCCACCCTGTGCTGGTTCCTCACCTACCGGTGCTGGTACCGCTGCCTGTGCTCCCCGGGGAGACCCGGCGCCGGCCTCTTTCTCCGGGGAATCCCGAAAGAGGCCACGAGGCAGAATTGAATGCCTGCCGAAAGTCGGAGCGCTCCGTCAGTTGGCCCAAATAAAGGGAGGACTCTTTCCAAAGCTCTCTTTGTGGTTTCTATGGGGATCCGAAGAAGGAAAGGTCTCTGCTGTGCCAGTTTACAAAAAGGGGTACAGAGCCCCAAGTGTGTCTCTCCCTTTATCATTATCATCTTTCCCACAAAATAAGACCTTGTCTTTTATTTTTTGCCACCCAAAAAGGCACCAGTTCTTATTTTCGGGGGATATCCTCCACTGACTAACCTCACGTGTGCGTCACTCCCGGCCTCCTTTTCGCTGTCAGAGGCCTTCAGGAGCTGCTTCTGTGGCCGGCAAGGCTTTCCTGAAGGCCTCTGCAGCCGATAACAGCTGATAATGCTGTATCATCTGGAGCTTTGTTATCAGCTACAGAGGCTTTCAGGAAAGCCTTGCCGGCTGCCAAAGAAACGGGCTGGCAAGGCAGGTGTGCGAGGCCTGGATACAACTGTCCAAAGATAAGTAATAGGGCAGCTCTACCACCCCAATCCCCACCCAAGCTTAATTTTTACCTGTCCACTCTGGAGTGGGCAGGATCTTAATTAGGGCTTATTTTGTGGGTAGGGCTTATATTGGGCGCCCATGTAAAAATCAAACTAGGATTTACTTTCAGGGTAGATCATATTTTTTGGGAAATGGTATTATATTATTATTGATCATCACATAGTCAGCCAGATATTCAGATTGGGTTTAGCATTTTTGAATAGTTATCGAGTCCTTACCAAGGACCTAAGCAGATTATTATTGTTGTTGTTTTAATTAATTAGGGAACTTTTTACAGCTATCACTGGAACACTGTTTCTCAACCTAGGCTGATTTAAGATGGGTGGACTTTAACTCCCAGAATTCCAAAGCGGAAGGAGGGGGGGAGTTAGAGGAATAGGGAATTCTGGGAGTTGAAGTCCACCGGCCTTAAAGGGGCCTGGGTTGAGGAACACTGAGCTAGAACATAATGATAACGGTGGTGATGATAATGAGAAGATGACACGTGTAGAATATTTTTTCCAAGCTTGGTGCCGAGCTGGCTAAGGAGTTGGGACAAAATGCACTGAGAACAAGTCCAGCCAAAGAAGATTTTTTCTGCATTTTCTTACATTATTGTTCATTTCTCTGGGCAGGGACAGACAGACAAAAATATAATTCTGTTGCACTATCTATCTCCATTTTGCTATATCTAGTATCTATATTTATTTACCTAAATTTACCTACATTTATCTATCCACCCATCCATCATCCTCTCATACCTGCATTTCTATATCTACCTGCATTTATCTATCTATCCAACCATCCATCCATCCATCATCCTCTCATCTATTTATCTATTATCTATTTATCTATCTATCCATCTATATCTCTATATTTATCTCTCTCTCTCTTATCTTTCTACCTACCTACATATCTACTTATCTATTTACACTTATTTATCCATCCATCCATCCATTATCATGTATCCATCTCTACCATCTATCTACCTACATTTTTTCAATACATCCATCTATCCTGTCGGTTCCTTTATCACCCAGTATTTCTCATCCCGTGGCTGATTTAAGATCTGTGGATTTCAATGCCCAGAATTCCCCAGCCGATAAGGCTGCCTGAGGAATTCTGGGTGTTGAAGTCCGCCGGTCTTCCAAGTGGCCAGGAGTTGAGACATTTCTCAGAGACCAACCCCTCCTCTAACCAAAATAAAACGCGCTCTCTGTCTCTCTCTCTCTCTCTCTCTCTGTGTGTGTGTGTGTGTGTGTGCCAGTCAACCTCCAGGGCTGAACAACCGCCCCACCCCTACTACTCCCACTGGGGTCTCAGCACGCCCCCAACCCCCCAAAATTTCTTTCTTTTGCAATCCCGGGTGATCCCGAGCGCTTCTTCTGCAAAAGAAACTCCGCCCCACTCGGCGCCCTTTGCAAAGCCTCCGGGTGGGCAAGGGGGGCGTGGACGGAAGCCTGCCTACCTTGCAAGGCGGTTGTGTAAGATCAGGAATCGCCCCCGAGCCCCGTTTCTTGCAGAGAAGGGAGCCTGGAAATGCTTGTCGCATGCAAAAACCACCGGTGCATTTGCAGCGGGTGGGTGGCGGTCCGGGTGCACCGGTTGGATGCCGGCCTGCCAATTTGCCCGTCCTCCCCCCCCCCACACAGTTCCGACCCCGCCTCCCAGGGCTAGGAAGCCCTGCCCGGTTTCTCTTTCTCTCCACCCAGCTTCTCTTTCGTTTTCGCTTCGCGCCTCAACCGTTTCACGGAATCGACGCCTTTGCAAATTCTCCCCTCCAAACTCGGGTCAGCCCTTCGGACGTGCACAAAAAACCCGATTTTTTCCTTCCTCCTCCTCCTGATGGCCACCCTAGAGGTCTCTCCCGTGTGCGAGGCGCAGGTAAACGGGTGGTGGGGGTGGGGAAAGAGCCCGCGTCCTCTTCCTACACCGCGTGGGAGCGGCTTGCCCTGTTGGACTTCCGCTTGGAGGCTGCCTGGTAGGGCTTTTTCCTCCCCTCCCCGACGGGATCCGTCCAGCGTTGCCCTTTAGGGGTTGGGGAGGTTGGGTTGTGGGGGTGGGTGGGAAGAGAAAGCTTCACCTGTTGGATGGATCCCAGCAGGCGGGGCGGGGCCCCTGCTAAAATGGGGAGGGGAAGGATCCTGGATGGGTGGGGCAGGGGGAAATTCAGAACAGGGTCCCGGGATCAAAGGCAGGCAAGGAGGGGAATCCGCTCAGGACTGGGCTGTTTTGGGGTGAGTGGGTAAGGAGATCCAGGGCTGGTAAGAGCTGCACCTGTTGGATTGTTCCCAGCAACGGGGGGCTTCTAAAATGGAGGAGTGGGGAGTGGTGTGTGTGTGTGGATCCTAGGGGAGGGGAGAAATCAGAGCAGGATGCGGGTGGTGGTGTAGGGGCATGTTTGAGGAGAGAAAGCTTCACCTGTTGAATTATTCCCTGCAGGCAGAGTGGGGACCTGCTAAAATGGAGGTGGGGGAGGGAAATCAGAGCAGGATCCTGGGATCAGAGGCAGGCAAGGAGGGAATCCACTCAGAACTAGGTTGTTTGGGGGTAAGGGGTTTTTTGGGGGAGGGGCTGTAGAGAGAAAGCTGCACCTGTTGGATTGCTCCAAGCAACCAGGCAGAATGGACTCTGGGGGAGGAGGCTTGGATTGGGCAGGGAAATCAGAGCAGGATCTGTGGAGGGAAGGGATGGGGGGCGTGGCGGGGGGGATGTTTTTGAGGAGACAAAGCTTCACCTGTTGAATTATTCTCAGCAACCTGCTAGAAGGGCGGGGGTGGGCAAAGAAATCAGAAGCAGAGGGAGACTCTTTTTGGCAGGGCAGGAGGGGTGTTTGGGGGAAGAGCAGCGGAGAGAACAGCTTCACCTGTTGGATTGTTGTAGGGGGGTTGGATGGGGCTTAACGAATCAGACCAAGGCACCAGGGTTCAGAAGCATTCAGGCAGGCAGGGAGGGGCTGCCTTGGCACCCCTTCCCATCTCCTGTCAAACGGCCGGCCGAGCGAGAAGTCCAACAGGTGTAGGGCAGGATCGGGTATCCCAGCGTCTGGCTAGGCGCCCGGGCTCCTTTTGTGCAGCTTCCAAGTTTTCCCCTTTCTTTCCCAATCCTTGTTTCTCTTTCTCTTCCCCAGGTGAACTCCTTCAAGGAGAACCTTTGCGTCCAGGTGAGAAAATTGGGGTACAGTTTCAAACCCGCCCAACCCCGCCAAAAGATTTGGGGGGGGGGCCGCGAATAATAGGTCTTCAATTCCTCTCCTCCATCTTGTTGCATCCTCCCATGACGTCCCCAGCAAATATAGAGCATGTAGAAATTGAATGAATAAAGAAAATATTTATTCAATGTTCAAGAAAATAAATAGCCCACGGTCCACGCCATTCAGGAATATTGGAAATTCTATTTCACCAATAATAATAATAATAGTTTTATTATTATTGTTATTTCTGAACATCTGGCTGACTGCAACAAAACCATATTAATATTTAAAGATGGCTGCAAGTGTTGATTATTGGTTCCAAACTTTTTAGTCCCATAAAATATTGTAATTATAAAAAGTTTTTGATTTTATTTACTGTAAAATATGTTTTATTTCATTTAATGTAAAATGTTTTGAATTTCATTTACTGTAAAATGTTTTTCATTTCATTTCATGTAAATGATATTTGTTTCATGTAAATGTTTTTACATTGATGTAAAACGTTTTTCACTTCATTTAATATGAAATGTTTTTCATTTCATTTCACGTGAAATATTTTGAATTTCTTTTCATGTGAAATGTTTTTTTATTTAATTTGGAAAAGGCTGCGTTGGGCGGTCCCAAAAATATTCTTATTTCTTCTTTTCATCGACAGATATTTTTAAATGCATTCCAACTTTTAATATTTTTTTTCTTCCTCTCCTTTAGGCTGAAGAACTTGTTGCCAAAAGATTTCCTGAGAAAGTTGTAGAACTCAGTAATTTTCTGAAGGTAAGGCAGCCTTCGGGCGGATTTACAAATGAAAATTAAAAAGATAAAAAGAAATGAATAATCGAGTCGTAGAAAAGGGTTGAGAATAGAATTGTTTGCAAAAAAACACTACTCAAAATATAGAACCAAGCCATACATTTAGTCCTTGAGTTATGACCACAATCAAGCCCAAAATATCTGTTGCTAAACCACACGTTTGTTGTGAGCTTTGCTTCATTTTATGACCTTTCTTCCTGCCATTTTTAAGTGAATCACTGCAGTTGTTAGCCACATGGTTGTTAAGTGAACCCGGCTTTATAGACTTTGCTTGTCAGACGGTCGCAAAAGGGGATCACACAACACAACCTTCATAAGTGTCGGTTGCCGAGCATCTGAATTTCAATTACGTAACCACGGGAAGGCTGCCTCCGTCATAAGTGTGAAAAACGATCTCATTTGTTGTTTTGGGATAATTGTCTGATTCAGTTGCTAAAATAATGGATGAGCTTCACTAGCGATAGAATTGACCTAAGAATATAGGTAGTCCTCAACAACTGCAACAATTCACTTAACCGTGGTGAAACAGGAAAAAACTCACTGAGCAAATGTTTCACTTAACAACAGAAATTGTGGTCGTAACCTGAGGACTACCTGTAGATGAAACAGCAATTATTAGCTTTGGAGGATGAATGGCTTAGCAATTCCAAATTTTCAAAATTAAATTCTAACATTTATTCTGATGACAAAAATATAGGAATCCTGACACAGTCCTCAAGTTATGACCATCCCTATAGTGCCTATTCAGAATTACAATGGTGCTAAAAAAAAGGAACTTACGGCCAGTCCTCAAACTTATGACCGTTGCAGTATCCCCACAGTCAGGTCATTAAAATTTTGGGCACTTGGCAACTGTCCCCTATTTGTGATGGTCGCAGTGTTGTGGGGTTGTGTGATCAGATTTTGCGACCTTCCTGGCCGGCTTCTGACAAGGCAATGGGGGAAGCTGAATTCACTTAACAACTAGGCTTACCGAATGGTCATAAAATTGGGTGTGACTCAGTAACTGCTTTGTTTAGCAATGGATGTTCTCCTATTTGCGGTCATAATTTGAGGACTATGTTTTACACCATTGAGTCTTCCTAATTTGCTTTATTCTGAAACATTCTTCAGGGTCGGGAAACTGAGCCGGGTGCGAGTTTGAATCACTTTCGCGCTCAAACGAGGAGATGATGCTCAGAACATCAAACAGGGAGCAAAATATCTCTGTTGTCTCTTTGTAGGCCCCTGAATTGAATGTGGCAGACCTGCTTTCGCTTCGTGCCGAATTAGATATCCCCGTGCCGGATCCCAAAAAGGACGAGGAACGTCGCAAACAGCGGGAGGTAAGCAAGAACACACAATTGCGTGGAAGGCCGCGAAGCCCCAGTGTCTGCGGACATTTTTGGTTTGTAAAAACGTGGCTTCTCTTTTACAACAATCCTTTCTGGTAAATCTTGCTAATTTGAATTGCTCAACAAACCAGATGAGTTATCAGCAATCCTGCTTTGTTTGACTGTTAAGTTTGCCAAAAAGTCCTTTACGAGGTTTGAAATGGTTATTTTGGCAAGCCTGTTAGCAGGCGTGTAGTTGTTTGTCTAAAGAGGAGTGAACTTTGGATTTCAACTCCCAGAATTCCCTAGCCAGCATAGCCAAATTCATCATAGCCGAATTCTGGGAGTTCAAGTTCATCTTAAAGCTTGCTGGCTGGGGAATTCTGGGAGTTGAAGTCCACACATCTTAAAGCATGCTGGGTGAGGAATTCTGGGAGTTGAAGTCTATGCATTTTAAAGCATATTCCCTGAGGAATTCTGGGAGTTGAGGTCCACTCATCTTTAAAGCCTGCTGGGCTAGGGAATTCTGGGAATTGCATCTTAAGGCATGTTGACTGGAGCATTCTGGGAATTACAAGTCCATGCATCTTTAAAGCATGGCTGACTGGGAAGTTCTGGGAGTTGAAATCCATGTTGAAGCATGTTGACTGGAGAATTCTGGAATTGTAGTTCATCTTAAAGCATGTTGACTGAGGAATTCTGGGATCTGAAGTCCATCCATCTTAAAGCATGCTGACTAGGGAATTTTGGGAGTTGTAGTTCATCCATCTTAAAGCATGCTGACTGAGGAATTCTGGGAGATGAAGTCCATCCATCTTAAAGCATGCTGACTGAGGAATTCTGGGAGATGAAGTCCATCCATCTTAAAGCATGCTGACTGGGGAATTCTGGGAGATGAAGTCCATCCATCTTAAAGCATGCTGGGTGAGGAATTCTGGGAGGTGAAGTTCATCCATCTTAAAGCATGCTGACTGGGGAATTCTGGGAGGTGAAGTTCATCCATCTTAAAGCATGCTGACTGGAGAATTCTGGGAGTTAATGTCCATCCATCTTGAAACACAGTTTTAAAGTGTCTTCATCCTGGCCTAGAAGACATTCACATCCAGAGAAAAATCAACTGATTCTAAAACCTTAAATCATTTGTGTCCTTGAACAAAAGGCTGATTCTTATCCCAGATCCCCTCAGGAGATCCCCGCAGGGAAGGTGGATCTATCCTTTTTCTCCCCCTCCCCAGGAGACCCAGCCAAAGTTGCAAAAAAAGGCAAAACTTTTCCTTATTTTCCCAACTGGAAGTCAACCAGCTGAAGAAAAGCAGTCGATCCTGTTACGATTCCACCCTGATTTAATTTCTACCTTCTCCTCTGGCCAGAGGGATAAAGAGAATTTCTTGGCACATTTTTATGGTTAAGTAACGCTTGGGTTTTTTTTAATCCAACCTGCTCTGTTGGGAAACGGCTGTGGGGTGTCCTAAGTCTTCCACACCCTAATTTTGCCATGTCAGTTCTTTTGAGCGTGACAAAAGGCATTTTAATTTCTAGCAGGCTTATAAATTAATTTTCACAGGGTAAATAGAGGCAGTCCTTGACTTACAACCTTAATTGAAACCAAATTTATGTTGCTAAATGAAACACTTCTTAAGGGAGCTTGGCCTCATTTTACTCACTTTTCATGCCGCCGCTGTTAAGTGAATTGCTGTAATTGTTAAATGAATCATGCAGTCGTTAAGTGAATCCAGCTTCCCCGTTGACTTGGCTTGTCGGAAGCCATCCGGGAAGGTCTCAAAGGGGTTGACGTGACCCCCCGGGATGCCACAACCGCCATGAATGCATGCCAGCCCAGTTGCCAAGCCTCCAAAGTTTGATCGTGTTTGATGCTGCCTTGGTCATAGGTATGAGAACCGATTGAACGATCACTAAATGAATGGTAGTAAGTTAAGGACTACCTATATTTTGGAGAACCAGGATAAAAAAAGGAGGAAGACGGATATTTTTGTAGGTACTTACGACCAGCTATGATATTCATGTGAAATCAAGCTGCTTGGGTAGGGCTGGAGATATTTCATTTGTCCGTTAGGTTAAATGTTACTTATTTTAGCTGGCCAGAATTTTTCTGCATTTCCTTTTCCTCTCCCTCATTGTCTCCTTCCTTCATTCCCTCCCTCCCTCTTCCCTTCCTTCTCTACTTCGATCCCTCCCTTCTTCCCTTCATTTTTCCCTCCCTCCTCTCCTTCCTTCCTTGCCTCCCTCTTTCCTTCTCTACTTCCATCCCTCCCTACTTCCCTTCTCTTCCTTCATTTTTTCCCTCTCCTCTCCTTCCTTGCCTTCCCTTCCTCCTGCCTTCCCTGCCTCCTTCTCTTCCCTTCTTTCATTTCTTCCCTCCCTCCTTTCATCCCTCCCTCTTTCCTTCTTTCTTTCCCTCCCTCCCCCTACTTCCCTTCTCTCTCGCTCCCTCCCCTCCATTTCTTCCTTCCTTCTTTCCTTCTCTGCCTCCCTTCCATTCCTTCCTTCCCGCCCTCCCCCCTTCCTCCATTTCTTCCCTTCCCTTCGTTTCATCCCTCCCACCCAGCAGAAAGAAGAGAAGGAGGAGAAAAAAGAAGAGAAGACTGCTAAGAAGGCATCAGAGGATGAAGAGAAAGGTAGAAAGTGGCCGAGAGGACTTCTGGGGAAAGGGAACCGTTTGGCTGCTTCACGTTGGAGAATTTGTCATGTTCTCGAATCAAACTTTGCGCAGCCCCTTACAAGGTCAAAAAAGTCAGGATAGGAGTCGCGACTGAGGCTCTGTCTCCTTTTTAATGTGTATTAAAGTTGAAGTCCACACATTTTAAAGAGGCCAAGCTTGGACATTTAAGATGAGTGGACTCCAACTCCCAGAAATCCCTAGCCAGCATAGAATCCTGGGAGTTGAAGTCCACCATCTTAAGTGACTGAGGTTGCTGTCCCTCATGCTGGCTGGGGAATCCTGGGAGTTGAAGTCCACCATCTTAGGTGGCTGAGGTTGCTTTTTTCCCATGTTGGCTGGGGAATCCTGGGAGTTGAATTCCACCATCTTAAGTGGCTGAGGTTGCTTTTTTCCCATGTTGGGTGGGGAATCCTGGGAGTTGAAGTCCACCATCTTATGTTGCTGACGTTGTTTCTTTCCCATGTTGGGTGGGGAATTCTGGGAGTTGAAGTCCACCATCTTAAGTGGCTGAGGTTATTTTTCCCCATGTTGGGTGGGGAATCCTGGGAGTTGAAGTCCACCATCTTAAGTGGCTGAGGTTGCTTTTTCCCATGATGGGTGGGGAATCCTGGGAGTTGAAGTCCACCATCTTAAGAGGCTGAGGTTGCTTTTTTCCCATGTTGACTGGGGAATCCTGGGAGTTGAAGTCCACCATCTTAAGTGGCTGAGGTTGCTTTTTCCTCATGTTGGCTGGGGAATCCTGGGAGGTGAATTCCACCATCTTAAGTGGCTGAGGTTGCTGTCCCTCATTCTTACTGGGGAATCTTGGGAGTTGAAGTCCACCATCTTAAGTGGCTGAGGTTGCTGTCTCCCGTGCTGGCTGGGGAATCCTGGGAGTTGAAGTCCACCATCTTAAGTGGCTGAAGTTGCTGTCCCTCATGCTGGCTGGGGAATCCTGGGAGTTGAAGTCCACCATCTTAAGTGGCTGAGGTTGCTTTTTTCCCATGTTGGCTGGGGAATCCTGGGAGGTGAATTCCACCATCTTAAGTGGCTGAGGTTGCTTTTTCCCATGTTGGCTGGGGAATCTTGGTAGTTGAAGTCCACCATCTTAAGTGGCTGAGGTTGCTTTTTTCCCATGTGGGCTGGGGAATCCTGGGAGGTGAATTCCACCATCTTAAGTGGCTGAGGTTGCTGTCCCTCATTCTTACTGGGGAATCTTGGGAGTTGAAGTCCACCATCTTAAGTGGCTGAGGTTGCTGTCTCCCATGTTGGCTGGGGAATCCTGGGAGTTGAAGTCCACCATCTTAAGTGGCTGAGGTTGCTGTCTCCCGTGTTGGCTGGGGAATCCTGGGAGTTGAATTCCACCATCTTATGTTGCTGAGGTTGCTTTTTTTTCCATGTTGGGTGGGGAATCTCTGGAGTTGGAATCCACCATCTTATGTTGCTGTCTCCTATGCTGGGCTGGGGAATCCTGGGAGTTGAAGTCCATCCTTCTTAAAGGGGCGAAACTCGAAAAACTTCTGTGGTCTTTTAAATCTATTTTTAGCTAATACAATCCCATTAAAAGACGGAATTGTGATAGGATCCGAGCAGCCCAACTCCCCGGGTGATCAGCTAAGTTGCAGAGGATTTAGGGAGGCAGGAAGAGGCCTCTGGGGCAGGGTGCGAAGGCAATTAGCGTTGCACCATGTTTTAAAAGCTTTGTGCTTGATTTACAAGATCTCTTCAACTTTCCAAGGCCGAAACTCTGTTTGGTTGGTTCTTGTTTTTTCTTCTTTTAATTTGTGACGATGAATCCCTACATTTATTATCTAGGTGCTAATTTCAGCAAGTTTACAGGCCATCCTCAACCATTCATTTTGTGACCTCATTATAAGTAGTCCTCAACCTACGACCAGAATTAAACTCCGAATTTTTGTGTTTTAAAAAGTGAGTTTCACTTCATGTTACGGCCTTTCTGGCCACTGTCATTAAGTGAATTGCAGTTGTTACATTAGTCACATGGTTGTTAAGTGAATCTGAGACATCCCCCATCACCCCCCCCCCCACACCCGTTGTCTTTGGAAGGTCGCAAAAGGGGATCGTGTGACCCTGGGACACCGCGAACATCATAAATGCAAGTCAGTTGCCAAGCATCTGAATTTTGATCGCGTAACTGTGGGAAATGCTGCATGGTCGTAAGTGTGAAAAATAGTCCTAAGTCACCTTTTTTCAGAGCCACGGTAACTTCAAATGGTCTCTAAATGAACTGTTGTGTGTTGTTGACTATCTGTACCAGAAACAAGTAACTTACAACCTGGTCCTCGCACTTATGACCGTCACAGTATCTCCACAGTCATGTGATCAAAATTCCAGCGTCTCATAAGCAAAATTGGGTGGGGAAGCTGGGTTCCTCTTAATGACCGTAGGCTTTACTTAACAACTGCAATGATTCATTTAACAACCTATGGCAAAAAGTGGTAAAATCAGGAACGGCTCACGTAACCATCTTGTGTCCCCATGGAAATTAAAGTGCCAATTGTGGTCATAAGTTGAGGACTACCATAGTTTCAATCCTTTGTATTCAGGCCAGCGATCTGGCCCTTCAATTCCGTTGAAATCTATACAGATAACGTAGTCCTCAACTTATAACTAAATAGTTCATTTAGTGACCATTCCAAGTTACAATGACATTGAAAAAAGTGGCAATTGACTCTTATTTATGATGGACACAGTGTCCCAGGTTCATGTGATCCTCTTTTGCGACATTTTCTGACGAGCAATGTCAATAGAGGAAGCCAAATTCACTCAATGAGCGTGTGACTCACTTAACTACGGTGATTCATTTAACAACTGGCAATAAAGGTGATAAAATGGGGCGATACTTTCTTAACCAATGGCTTGCTTCTCAGTAGAAGGATTCGGCTCAATTGTGGTCGTAAGATGAGGATTACCGATATATACATATATATTTAAAAATAAGGAGATATTTCCTGACAGGGGGAATCATTGACCAGTGGAACTGCTGGCCACCAGAAGTTGTGGGAGCTCCAACACTGGAGGTTTTAAAGAGGAGATTGAACCACCATTTGTGTGAAATGGTATAGGGTCTCCTGCTTGAGCAGGGGGTTGGACTAGAAGACCTCCAAGGTCTCTTCCAACTCTGTTATTCTGTTATTCATCCTTCTGTTGCTCTTCCTCCTCTTTTCTTTCTTCCTCCTCCTCCTGCTCTTTTATAAGAAAAGATTGGACAACCATTTGTCTGAAATGGTGTAGGTTTCCTGCCTGAACAGTTGACTAGAAGGCCTCTAAGGTCCCTTCCAACTCCATGATCGTATCTTCTAAGTCGGGGACTACCAGATAATCAAACCCAACAGAATTCTTACCTTTCCATTCGGCTTCCTGCTTCCTTTTTACACCCATTCCCGCTTCCGTTTTATACCTCGCGTGGGAGGGCAGCCATGTTTTTCCCAGGGGTCTTTGCTCTAAACCCAATCCTGGTCTCTCAAGCAGCTCTCCCTCTTCCCCAGCTCCACCGTGTGGCCCAGTTTGCCACAATGAGAAAATCACCGCTCTGCTGAACCGCGTCAAACCGGAAATCCAGGGAGCCAAGGAGAAACTGAATGTGGTGAGAAATGGCAAAGAATCGTAGCCAGGGGTGGGATTCAACCAGTGAAACAAACAGTTTTGGTGAGCACGCGCGCCAAATTTGTGCTTTACACATGCGCGCACAGCGTTTCAAAACCTCCCGTTTTCAGCTCTTCTACTGCAGTGCCGGTGAGCAAAACAGCTGTGCGAATCAAATGAGCTGCAAAACACGGAAATACAGGATAGATTAGGGCAGGGGTAGGCGGGCAGCAGATCACTAGAACTACCAGTTCACACAAACCGGTGCAAACCGGCAGAATCCCATCCTTGATCGTAGCTTAATTGCCTTTGAAAGTTTGCAGGCAAAGGTTGGTTGTGCATGAAAGGATGCTTAGCTGGGATCTTGTCTCTTTTTCCAGATATGTCTTTGGCTGCAGCTCCTCGTACCCCGGATTGAAGACGGGAATAATTTCGGGGTTGCAGTGCAGGTGAATTTCCCTTGTCCCAAACCCGTAACTTCTCTTTTCTTTGGAAATATTCAGATATATTGATTTGTTTTAAGTTGGCACTCAGATTTTTAGAAACCGTCTTTAACCATGATTAGACCAATGTTTTCCAATAATCTCTTGTATTTATAACCTTATAAAGAACCCTATTTATAATTGATTGACCTTTTGCAAGACCTTATACAGGCTTATGGACCTTATACAAGCTATGCTCGGGAATTCTGGGAGTTGAAGTCCGTAATTACAATTAAATTATTATAATTTTTTCCTTCTCTCTTTCGCTCTCCGTTCTAGGAAAAAGTGTATGAACTGTTGACTGCTGCTCGGACGAAGCTGGAAGGGTTTCAAACACACATCTCCAAGTAAGTCCGAAGGCAGGTTGAAGGAGCAGACAAATTCCTTTATTTATTTTATTTTATTTTATTTTATTTTATTTTATTTTATTTATTTTATTTTATTTTATTTTATTTATTTTATTTTATTTATTTTATTTTATTTTATTTATTTTATTTTATTTTATTATTTTATTTTATTTTATTTTATTTTATTTTATTTTATTTTATTTTATTTTATTTTATTATTTTATTTTATTTTATTTTATTTTATTTTATTCTTTGTTAAATGAATCCCACGGTCGTTCAGCGAACCTGGCTTCCTTCGTTGCTTTTGAAAAAAAAAAAAAGTTGCAAATATCGATCACTTGATCTAGGACGCTGCCACCGTCATAAATATGAGTTCCAGTGACCAAAGCACCTGAATTTTGGATGCTGCAATGGAAAAACAGGCAAAAGTCGGTTTTCTGCAGTGATTTTGTAACCTTCGACGATCGCTAAATGAACATAAGGGCTGCCTATAATCCTTCCACGCTCCCAAATTGTTTATTGATTTCCTTCCTAATGCTTTTATTTTTTATAAATGCTTTTATAAATGGCTTTGTTCTGATCGAGCTCCCCAAACACGGCAAACTCTCTGACGTGAACTCAAAAGATTCCTTCATTAGGAATGCCGGCAGCCCAGGGGAAAAGTTTCTCTCGTCCATCTCCGCCCCGTGCCTTTTATCCCCAGAGCTAGGGTGGGGCTTCAGTAGCAGCGGTGGCTCTTCCTTCCCAAGGACCGGCTCATAGATTTCCACTGCTCTCCTCTCCTCTGACTTCTGCGCATCTGCGCAACAGGCACTGGTCCCAGCTGTTCCTCCTCTTCCTCGTCAGCCAGTTCAGAACTGGGGGCTATTGACTCTCCATCTGAGGGCTGATGGACGGCCCGGGCTTCGCCTCTTTCTCTATTTCAGCTCCATTCTCTTCTCCCCGGGAGCTCCCAGGTTGCCAAGATGCTGGCCCTAACTCCCACGCCTCTTCCTCTGATTTGGTTGCCAGATGGGCCACAGCAGGCTTCCTTCCTTTGTTATTGCATATCTGTTTTTCTTCTAGCTAGCTTTGGGCCGCGTGCAGAGTTATTTCTATCAAGCCGGAGAAGAGTCAGGCTGAGCTCAAACCCGACCAGGCCACATAGCTGGAATGGCAGTTTAAACCTGGCCCTCTTTTGCCCTGACTTGATATTCTTGAAAAGCCAGGATGGCCACTGTGGTTTGTGCAGCTTGCAGTCCAGACTACGGAGAGTTCTCGACTTATAATGGTTCGTTTAGTGACCAGTCAAAACCACAGCACTGGAAAAAGAGGCTTATGATAGTTTTAACACTTATGACCTTTGCAGTATCTCCCGTGGTCACGTGATCAAAAAATTCAGGCGCTTTTCAACTCATTTACGACGGCTGCAGCGTACTGCGGCCACGCGATCCCCTTCGGGCGAGCAAAGCCAACAGGGAAGCCAGATTCACTTAACAACCGTGTCCCTAACTTAACTGTAGGGATTCTGAATATGGGACCTTGTGGATCATCTAGTCCAACCCCTCCACCCAAGCAGGTTTCAATGATTCACTGTGGCAAGAAAGGTGTTAAAATGGGGCAAAACTCACTTAACAAATGTCTTGCTTACCCACAGAAATTCGGGGCTCAGTTGCAGACTTACCTGTACAGCGGGTGGAGAATGTAGAACCCTTTCCAATAGGCTAAAAAAAACACCCTAAGTCTCTCTGTTTTGTCCTGATTTAAAAAAAACAGGACTTTTGCTCCTGGTGAGCTAAACTTTTTAAATATTTGATGTTCCACCTTCCTTAGGCCTTTCTTTTATTCCTAAATTGCAAGTCACTATGAAGGAAATCCGCCTTGTTCCGCCTGTTCTAAACTCCCTTGCCCTGAGATCCAGCGACGATAAACAGGGACGTGTCCCAGATCAGTCAGATTATGGAACAATACGATCTGGCCCAACAAGAGAGACCGGTGGAATGATTAATTCTTGCATCAGGATCCCTAGATTTGCAACTCTGCTTGAGTCTCTTTGCAGCTTTGCAAGTGGCAAAAATAAAGATATATATATATATATATAAAGTTTTCCTGGCAGGGATGGGAGGTATGCCACCTCTTGGGTTTCACCAGCTGGCTTTCATGCCTAAGGTTGGGACTTCAACTCACTTTCTCTTGGCAATTGGCCCAAAGCCAACCAGTTGGCTTTCGTGCCTAAGGCGGGACTAGAACTCCCAGTCTCCTGTTGATTGGATCAAAGTCACTCACCTGGCTTTCATGCATTAGGAGGGACTGGAATTCATCTTGTCCTGGTGATTGGCCCAAAGTCATCCAGCTGGCTTTCATGCCTAAAACTGGACTAGAACTCACGTCTCCTGGTGATTGGCTCAAAGTCACCAAGCCTAAATTGGGACTAGAACTCCCAGTCTCCAGGTGATTGGCCCAGTCACCCACCTGGCCTTTTCATGCCTAAAGTGGGACTACAACTCCCAGTCTCCCGGTGATTGGCCCAAATTTTCCCACCTGGATTTCATGCCTAAAGCGGGACTAGAACTCACCAACTCCTAATTTCCAGCCTGTTCCCACAACAACCCTGCAAGGTAGGTTGGGCTGACAGGGAAGGACCAGCTCAGAGTCCAGAAAGCTTTCATGGTTTTAGGAGGACTAGAACTCAGGACTCCACCTCACTTTCTCTCACGGTGACAATGTTTGTGTGCTTAACTCCCCAAGATTAAAACCCTGTTTCTTACCAATTTCTCAGGTATTATTCTGAACGGGGCGATGCCGTTTCCAAAGCCGCCAAAAGTCCCCACGTGGTAAGTTTCCCTCCTTTCCCATTCAAATCTTGGCCGCCTGGGACCGAGCTAAAACTGGGTTACGGCTCAAACATGGTTTGTTCCTTCTCCGTCGCTTAACAGGGCGACTACCGCCAGCTGGTCCATGAGATTGACGAAGCGGAATATGCCGAAATCCGTTTCATGATCAACGAATTGAGAAACATTTACGTAAGTCCTCGTGGGGTGGTCGGTGCTGATGCTGTTTCCCAAATATTTCCCTCCAAAAAACCCCACAACTGAACGATAGTCTCAAAACCCCCATAGAGCTGCGGAATTCCGTACAGGGATTACCAAGGGCCTGTTTTTAATCATATTTTTTTTAAAAAAACTGACATCTTTTACACAAATCTTTCCAAAGTTTGCCTACTTTAGAGCACCATCCAATCTAAGAATGGTGTGGAGAGGTGAGGGCTCTTCTCTGACCCTCCTCTTGGTCCATTGGCTGAGTAGCTTTTGGGGAAATTTAGAAATATAGAAAACCGACGGCAGAAAAAAAAATACCAGCAGTCCATGGGATCCGATCTTTGAGTTTTTATTTGTTTTTCTCTCTCTGTCCATCTGTCTATCCATCTGTTCGTTGGTCCGTCTATCTCCATCCATCTAATCTTCCTATCATCTATCTTAACTACATCCATCTATCCGTTCATCTCCATCCATCCATCCGTCTGTTATCTACCAGTTTTCTTTCTATCTATCTCTCTAATCTAGTCGATCTGTATCCATTCTAGTCTGTTTGTCTATCTCCATCCATCCAATCTACCTATCATTTATCTCTACCATCTATATCTTACCTATTTATCTACATAGCCATCTATCATGTCAGTCTACCATGTCTCTATCATCTATATATCATCTATATCTATCGCTGTCATGTCTTATCTATTTATCTATCTTCATAGCCATCTGTCAGTCTGTCTGTCTATCTATCTATATCTATCATCTCTTATCATCTATCTATCATCTATCTCTATCTCATCATCTATTATTTTTTATTTGCCAGTAGTCTTCAACTTACAACAGTTCATTTAACGGCTGTTCAGTTATAACGGCACTGAAAAAGTGACTTATGACTGTTTGGCGCGCTTACCACCATTGCAACATCCCCATGGTCACGTGATCAAACTTCAGGCGCTTGGCAACCGACTTGTATTTATGACAGTTGCAGTGTCCCGGGGTTGCCTGATCCCCTTTTGTGACCTCATGACAAGCAAAGTCACTGGCGGAAGCCAGATTCACTCGACAGCGGTGTTACTAACTTAATAGCTGAGGTGATTCACTGAAAAATGGGGCAAGATAGGTTGTTAAAATGAGGCAAAAGTCACTTAACTGTCTCACTTAGCATCGCAAATTTTGGTTGTAAGTCAAGGACTACCTGTATTCTGTTATGGTGGATACAGGACATAATGTATCTCAAATCTGAAGTCCACCCCTTTTAAAACGGCCATGTTTGAGCAACGTTGGATTAATGGACCCATCAAACTTGAACTGTGGGTGAGCAGAGGCCAGCTTTTCAGTGAAATTATGTATATTTGTAAGCCTTGGGGGCCCAAAGCAGATTGAAAGGGCTTCATTTAAAGTTCACAAGAACTTTACTCCTTAGCGTCTACGAGAGATCCTCAAGTCATCCAGGTCACCGTTATCCCAAAGGTGCTTTTTTTTCTCAAAGGCGACTGGATTTTCTGGTTTTTTTTCTTTTGAAGAGGTTTCGCTCCTCATCCGAGAAGCTTCTTTGGCTCTGACTCATTCCCCACCATCCAGTCAGAGCTGAAGAAGCTTCTGGGATGAGAAGCGAAACCTCTTCAAAAGAAAAAAAACCAGAAAATCCAGTTGCCTCTTGAAAAAAGCACCCTTGGGTTCACTCCCCATCCGCTCCTTGAGGTTTTTCTCTTAACTTTCCGATCTCCTCGTTTTTTTCCTAGGCTGTGATCTATGACAGCGTCCTGAAGAATTTTGACAAGATTAAGAAACCCCGGGATGAAAACAAAGGGATGATTTATTAAATGGCTTAGCCAGTAATCAGGAGTAAATGTGAATGGGGTCACTTCCCGGACCCCCCCCCCTTTTTTTTTCTTCCCTGATCAACTCGATCCTCTTGAAATAAACAGTTCTTTAAAACATTTGCTGAGAGCAACATTTTAATTCGAGTCCTTAAGACTAAGAAATGCACTTGGATTTTTATCTCTATAGAATCGTGTTTTATAAATATAGAATCTGAACGGTGCAGGTGAAATAAAGCTTCCGAAATCACCAGCAGTCCTCGACTTACGAAAGTTCATTTAGCAACCGTTCAGAGTTGCAACGACACTGAAAAAAAGTAATTTATGGGTTTTTTTTCCACACATAACTTTTGCAGGGTCACATGATCAAAATTCAGGTGGTTGGTATCTGGTTCATAGTTACGACCGTCACTATGTCTGGGGGGGGTTGTCACACGATCCCCTTTTGCGACCTTCTGACAAGCAAAGTCAATGGGGGCAGCCAGATTCACTTAACGACCATGTTGCTAACTTAGCAACCAGTGTTTCGCATCACGACCGTGGCAAGACGGATCGTAAAATGGGGGCAAAACTCAAGAAATGTCACACTTTAATAGAGATTTGGGGTTCGATTGTAGTCGTAAGTCGAGGACTACCTTGTATCCTGATAAAATCATTTTTTTAAAAAGAATATTGCTGAGGCATTTTTTTCGCAAAGTTGGAATACATTTTTTTTTAAAAAGCACCAAATTTCAAAGCAAATTCATCCTTTCTCTTAAAGAGAGGTATATCTTTGTGGCGGGAAGACATAGAATGATAGTCAAGATAGCTGCTGTGCTGTTAAAAGGGGCAGGGCCTCGATCATGTGATCCTGGTTTGTATCCAGGTTAGTCTGGAACCCAGGATGCTCCTAACAAAGTGCCGGAGGGAACCAGAGTTAAGATCCTTTCGCGAGTGGGCTCGGCTCCTTCACACGCTCCCATTGGCTACGGACACCAACTGGGCGATTTCCGTGTTCAGCTGCTGATTGGTCCAGTCTTGCCTGATGTCATCCAGGTGGCTATCGAAGTCGACCAATCGGGAGTACTCTTTGGCCTCCAGGAGAGACTGGCAAATGTGGCGGGAGGATTCCCAGTCGGTCCACATGACCCTGTAAGAGATCGAAAGGTTTTTTTCGGGAGAGATTGGACAGCCATTTGCCTAGAATGATAGAGTCTCCTGCTTAAACGGGGTTGGGCTAGAAGACCTCCCAAGGTCCCTTCCCGACACTATTACCACATTCTGTTAGTCTAACGAAGAGAAGGACTAGGGGTGACCTGATAGCAGAATTCCAATATTTGGGAAGCTGCCCCAAGGAAGAGGGGGTCAAATTATTCTCCAAAGCCCCAGAAGGCAGGACAAGAAGCGACGGATGGAAACTAACCAAGGAGAGGAGCGACCTAGAACTAAGGGGAGATTTCCTGACAGAAAAATCAAGGTTTTTAAGAAGAGATTAGAAAACTTACTGAAATGGGACAGCTATTTGTGTGGAATGGTATGGGTAGAGCAGGGGTTGGACTAGAAGACCTCCAAGGACCCTTCCACCTCTGTTATTTGTCTGAAAATGGTGCAGGGGGTTGGACTAAAGGGGACCCCAAGCTGCCTTCCAACTCTTGTTTTTTCTTTGATATTTTGTAAAAAGTTAAGCTCTGAATTTAGCTGGTGGGGTACGAACAATTCCCTCATTCTTCTAGATTATCTCTGGGTTAAGACACGGCTGACTTTTAACCCTCGTAATGAAGCAAACCACAGTTAGCTGAGCTAATATGGGACTCTTCTGCAGGGCATGTTTTACCCATCTTAAAAGCCTTGGTTCATAATAACACAACCGGTGGAAACTTACGGATCTCCGAAGGGTTTATAAACTGGGGGGGTCACAAAGCCCCTAGGACGAGAGGTGAATTGATAAGGGCTCGTCCTACGGCTAAAGCGGAGTGGTGCGGTGGCCTAGAGGCGGAGCTCTCGCCTCCCAATCTGGAGGCTGTGAGTTTGATCCTAGGTAGAGGCAGATATTTCTGAGAATGTATCTGCTGAACAAAACTCTGGCGACAGGAAGGGCATCCAGCCATTAAAAACCATTCAGTTCCATTCAATTGCCCAGACTCCACTCCACGGAGGATTACGGGGTCATTAAAAGAGGAGGAGGAGGGTGATCCTATGGTTAAATGATTATGGATAATAATTCAAATGGTCCTCAACGGTTTGTTTAGTGACCGATTCGAAGTTACAATGGGGCTGAAAAAAATGCAACACAATTGCTTTTCACACAACAGTTGCAACATCTTCACAATTGGCAACTGACTCGTATTTATGATGGCTGCAGCGTCCACGGGGGGGAGGGAGGGGGAAGAGTTATGTGATCCCTTTTGGCAACTTTCTCACAAGCGAGAGGCCAGATACACCTCACAACCGTGTTCCTAACTTAACAACCACAGCGACTCATTTAACAACAGTGGGGAGAAAGCTTGAAACACAGGACAAAGCTTACATGACCATTGTCTCGCTTATCGGCAGACATGTTGGGCTCAATTGTTGGTCGTAAGTTGAGACCTTCCTGCACGAAACGGTGTGGGGGAAAGACTATTTTCTAAGGAACGTTATAAATTAGTTTTAGCCATCCTTTTATTCCCCTCTTACCTCAGGCCCCTAATGTCTTAGCCTTATCATTTCTTCCTCCCTTTTTTGTGCTCCGTATTAAAACTGCTTGAAGGAAAACGTAGGGGGATATTTGTGTGTGTGTGTGTAAATGCTCTGATTCCCCGAAAATACGACCTACCCTGAAAATAAGTCCTAGCTTGATTTTTACACGTGCTCAGTGGAAGCCCTATTCCCCAAAATAAGCCCTAATTAAGATCCCGCCCACTCCAGAGTGCACAGATAAAAATTAAGCTAGGGTGGGGATGGTGGGTGGTGGAGCTGCCCTACTACTTACCTTTGGACAGGTGTAGCCAGGCCTCGCACACCCCGACACCTGCCTCGCCGTCCCGTTTCTTCTGCAGCCGGTAAGGCTGGGAAGGCTTTCCTGAAGGCCTCCGGAGCTGGTAACAAAGCTCTGGATCGATCCGGAGTTATCGACTGCAGAGGCCTCCAGGAAAGCCTTACCAGCCACAGAAGAAGAAGCTCCTGAAGGCCTCAGCGAAAAGGAGGCCGGGGGTGACCCACACAAGTGTGGATGACGTCCCCTGAAATTAAGACCTGGCGCGTTTTTTTGGTGGCAAAAAAAAATAAAAAATAAGACAGGGTCTTATTTTCAGGAAAATGGTACTCCTGAAAGACTGCTTGTAAATACAGGTTGTGCGAACTGTCGGTAGCTGCAACTCACAGGTTCTTGTCTTTGGGAACCCACTGATGATCTCGCTGCTCCAAGACAGTTAGGGGAGGAAGCTGAGGGCTTATACCGAACTTGCGATTATCCAGCTGGGGAAGGAATTAAGATAAGAAGAAGAAGAAAACAAAAACAAATCAAGGCCTCTCTTTTCCCTAGAGTAATCCCATGGCAAGAAACGGCATGAATATGGAAGAGAATTATCTATAGTTCAGGGTTGAAATACGGCTCCATGGTTGCTCTCTAAGCTTGGTTGCTTTCTTGAAGATGTTTCATGACCCAACTAGGTAACAACATCAGTGCTAGAAGGTGGAAGGGAGGTCTGTGGAGTAGAGGGTGGGGGAGGAGGACTGTGGGGTCCTTGGTGGTTTCTGAGCTTGGTTGCTTTCTTGGAGACGTTTCATGAGCCAACTAGGTAACAACATCAGTGTGATGGTCATTAATACAGCACTGATGATGTTACCCAGGACCCCACAGTCCTCTTCTTCCTCCTCCTGTCTTTCCTTCCCCCTCCTCCTCCCCCTTCCTCCTCCTCCTTGTGGCATTGAGGATGTTACCTAGTTGGGTTATGAAACATCTGCAAGAAAACCACCAAGGTCAGAGAGCACCAAGGATCCCACCGCCCTCCTTCTCTAGCAAACCTCCCTCCCTTCTAGCACTGATTATGTTCCTTAGTTGGGTTATGAAATGTCTGACAGTAAACCACTAAGCTCAGAGAGCACCCAAGACCCCACACAGTATCAAACTTTCAATTTCCAAACATCAGGGGTGCTCAAAAGTTGTGAAAACGCCTCGGGGATTGTTAAAGACATTCTGGTTACTTTAATATAATTTCGACGTACTTATTGAGGCAACTACATCAGTATCGTAACTTTTTAACATCTTGTTTTCCCCTTCCTCCTCCTCCTCCTCTCTGCAAACCTCACTACTAGCACTGATGATGTCACCTAGCTGGGTCATGAAACGTCTGCAAGAAAACCACCAATCTTAGAGAGCATCCAACCCGCCTCCTCCTCCTCCTCCTCCCCCCCACGCTTCTAGCACTGATGATGTCACCATCAAATGCCTGTAAGGAAACCACCAGCCCATGCTCTGAGTAGCCACCAAGTTCAGGGAGCATCAAGGACCCCACAGTTCAACTCTGAGTTATATAAATCTCCTGCAGGAGCCAATCCTGGAGTCAGACGCTGGAACCAGAAGTTTAATTTTCCGAGCTTTCGTACTGGTTCCAGAGCCCATCCTCTCTCTCTCTCCAGAGAGGATTTATACTCCTTGCAGACAGCTGGTCGCTTGCATCCTTTTTAGAGAGATATTGTGGCCACTTTATCTGTCCCCTTAGGGGTCACTTGAGTGGTGCAAAAGAGGGCAGAGCCTTCTTGGAACTACTAAAAGGACCCTGCTGTAGACTGGAGATAGAGGAGGCCCTGTATCCCCCCCGCAACTGTTGAGAAGCGGCTGTTCAATTTGGACATAGAGGGCCTCCTGAGGGCCCCTCTTTCAAACCAGCAGTCCTCTCTGTCCAAAATGTGGATTTTGTTGTCTTCAAAAGAGTGGCTGTTGTCCTTTAAATGCAGGTGGACTGCTGAATCGAGTCCTGGTGGGCTGGTTCTTCTTTGTTGTGACATGCGGTTAGAAAGCGGCTGTTTCGTTTCCCCAATGTACGGATCTGCCCATGGCTCACTGCTTTGGGCTGCATATAACCAGGTGGCCTCAATGACTCTCTAAAAAAAAGGATGCAAATGACCAACTGTTTGCAAGGAGTGTAAATCCTTCCACTGCTCACCATCCAGTCAGAGCCGAGGAAGCTCCTTGGATGAGAAGCAAAATGTCTTCAAAGAAGAAGTCCAGTTTCCTCCTGAAAAAGCACCTTTGGGATAACTATGATCTGGATGCCCGAGAATCTCCAGTCACCCAGACCTTCCGAATCCAGGGAGTTCCTTACCATGATCAGCACCGCGTCATCGTAGAGTTCAGCAATGCGCCCTGCGGTCTTTTGGGCCAAGGTGTTAGGGCTGCCGGAGGGAAGAAAGGAAGGAGTAAGAGAAACTCTAGGAAGGAAAGAAACCCACCTCCTCCTCTCCCTCTTCAAATTCACCTTTTGTCATCCATCCCAGAGTTGGCCTGGTAATAACCAGCAAGGAGCAAGTCGGACTCCGAGCTCCAAGAATCCACCTGTAAAGAGCACGAATGCCGAAGTTAGCAACCTGTTAGATTCAGGATGCGGGCTAGGATGGTGTTTGCTCAACTCCATCCCCCTTTAAGATGCGTGGACTTCAACTCCCAGAATTCTGCCAGCTGGGAGAATTCTGGGAGTTGAAGTCCACCCATCTTAAAGGGGGCAAGGTTGAAAAACACAGACCTGCAAGATCATGCTATCACTCTGCTAAACAACTAATTCCCAAACTCTTTAGTAAGAGTTTCCCTGGTTTACCTATCACGTTAAACCTCAGTTTCTTGTATAAGGAATAATGTTTTGGCCTGATGTATGAATCCAGACTTTAGTTTGGCTGCTCAACATAGTCCTCAATATACAACCACAATTGAGCCCAAAATTTCTGTTTCTAAGCCAGACAGTTGGTCAAGTGAGTTCTGCCCTGTTTTGAGACCTTTCTTGCAGCCGTTGTTATGTGGATCATTTAATCACACGGTGGTTAAATGAATCTGGTTTGACTTTCTTTATCAAGAGGACGCAAAAGGGGATCACATAAGCCCAGGACATTGCAACTGTCATAAATATGAGTCACTTGCCAAGCAACCGAACTTTGATCACGCGACCACGGGAATGCAGCAACGGTCATTAAGTGTGAAAAACGGTCTTAAGTCGCTTTTTTTAGAGCCATTGAAACTTGACTTACAACAAATTGTTGTAAGTCAAGGATTATCTGAATGGCATTTTGCCAAAAATATCCCCCCAAAGCCCGTGAAATATCAGGAAATTACTACAGGTGGGATCTGAAACCTGCGGCTTTTATGATTAAAACTGCCACCGCTTAATATCCCAGGCCTGCTTGCAGGGGAGGATGGGAGCTGGAGTCGAACCTGGAAGAATAGGCGATGCGGAAGGTTCACGTAAGAAGTCTGGGGCAGGGTAAAAGGGTGGTGGTGGGGCTTTATGGCTGTTTGGTGCTATCCTACGGGGTTCAACCGAGCCTCTGCTCCATAAATGTTGAGGAGACAAACCTGGTTGAGCGCCACCTCCAGCATCACAGTGAGCGACAGGTTGCTGTGGAAAAGGGGGACACAGTCCATGATGTAGAGGCATTCGGGGGGGCCAGCGGTCCGCCGGCGCTTTTGAGCCAGAAGAAGTCCGTTCACCGCCACGTGG
Organism: Pseudonaja textilis; assembly: GCF_049901715.1. Lineage (NCBI taxonomy): Eukaryota > Metazoa > Chordata > Lepidosauria > Squamata > Elapidae > Pseudonaja > Pseudonaja textilis. The sequence goes on along the minus strand of NC_142008.1, from coordinate 126,387,430 downwards.
GGGTACCGAGCCGCATGGAGGCACATCTTGATGTAAGCTCGAGGTGAAATCTCCACTTCCCCCATTCTGGAGAGCAAAGAAGTCTTGGCATAATGCTGCTACAGTCAGAAACGAGGCCTCGGGAGGCCATCCTAACCCCAACCTCTGGCCCCCAAAGGCGCTGGTCTACCCCACCCATTTGACCCTATGGCTGTAGATGATAGGAGTTATAGCTGGCCCCAGCTGGATACGACCTGGCAGCCATCTCACCTGAGTTCTCACTTCTTCCTGTTATAAAGGCTCCTTCGGATGTCCAAGTGAGGAAACTTGAAGTAGAAAGAGATATAAAATTAAAATGTAATACAATGTAATTCAATATATGATACAATGATATATACTGGAAAAACAAAAATACCAAATCCAGTCTGAATATGTGGCTGACTGTGCAATGAACGTAACATATGATTAGTATAGCATGGCATAGTGCATAGTATATAGATTAAAGAGTCGGAAAGGACCTTGTAGGTCATCTAGTCCAACCCCCATCCCAAGTAGACCCTACACCATTTCTGACAGATGGCAGTCCAATCTCTTCTTGAAAGCTCCCACTACTTCCAAAGGCAACTTCTGTTCCATTGGTTGATTGTTCTCACTGTCAGAAAGTTTCTCCTTATTTCCAGATTGAATTTCTCCTTGATCAGTTTCCATCCATTACTCCTTGTATATACTATACACTATATAGTATAGTTTATAGTATAATAAATAGTATTTAGCATAGCATACAATATAGTGTGTATTATATTCTACTCTACTGTACAGCCTAGCATAGCATAGGTAGCCTTGACTTATTCAGTGATTGTTCAAAGTTACAATGGCACTGAAAAAAAGCAGCCTAGGACTGTTTTTCCCTCTTACAACCGCTGCAGCATTCCCGTGATCCTGTGATAGAAATTCGGATACTTGGCATCTAGAATGTACGTATGACAGTTACAGTGTCCCGCGGGGGTCACCTGGTCCCTTTTTGCAACCCCCCTGACAAGCAAAGTGAATGAGAAAGCCAGATTCATTTAACCACCGTGTGACTGACTTAACAACTGCAGGGATTCATTTAACAATTGCGGCAAGAAAGGTTGTAAGATGGGGCAAACCCCACTTCACAAATGTCTCACTTAGCAACTTAAATGTAGGGCTCAAGGGTGGTTGTTAAGTCAAGGACTACCTCTATAGTATTATGTTAATATAAAATATAGTATATAATATAATAAATTATAGTATAATATAAAACAATATAAAATATAAAACAATAAAATATAAAAATATTATAATATAAAATAATATAAAATATAAAATAATAAAATATTATAATATATAATAGTAAAAGATAATATAATTAATAAATAATAATATATATTATAAAATATATTACAATAATTAAAATATAATATAATATATTATATTATACATTATATAATATATAATTATATTATATTATAATTATAATATATTATATATATAATTATAATATACATTATATAATATATAATTATATATAATTATATATAATTATATATAATTATATATAATTATATATATATTTCTCAATATATATATAATATAAATATAATATAACATAACATAAACAGCGTTGGGCAACCTCCAATGTGAGCCGTCCTGAAGCAGTCCACTGAATTCCCCTTCCGGATCTTCAGATTGCTCCAGTCACTGATCACAAACTACAACGCCCATCACTCACAGCCCACCCGAGGATGATGGGTGCAGTAGTCCGTCCCCCCCACACACACACACTTACCCCCTCACCTTCCCTGCGCAGGTGCCAGACTGCTGCCACTCCGCCTATTGCAGAATGACCCACTGAGCGCCTCCGGATTGGTCAGGAAGAATCCAATCAGAACACAGCTTCCGCGGCCGCCCGGTTCTCTTTCTCTCTCGCTCATTGGGCGCACTCAGCTCGCTCTCTGATTGGCCGGAAGTTTTTCTTTCAACTGACACGCCCTAATGTTCTTTGCCATACCATGTGACAATACGACGAGCCACATTGTCGTCGCCCTTCCATCATTTCCGGTCTTCAATTGACCTTACCCTCTCCTTCCTCCTCTCCAAATGCAGACGGGAAAACGTCCGCTCTATGTGTCTATGGAGATTCTATGATTCTTTCCCTCGGGATTTCCCCTGCAGAAAGAGGCTCGACGTACATAGACGTACAATCTAGAACTGTATTTACCGGAAGTATTTTCTACTCTTCCTTTCAGTCTCCTCTTTGCTGTCCCGGAACCATAGAGTAGCCTACCAGACTGGTTTCTTCAGGCAAAATCCATAGAGTTTGACAGCCCTAAACACCCCCACCCACCCATCAACCACTGCTCTGAAATGATATAGTGAACCCAGAGTCCAACTTTGTCAGTTTGGGGTTATAAATGCTAACAGATGGAACTTTCTGAAGCATATTGTCATATCTAGAAAAGCTGTACCTTTTCAGCTTTAGGCTGTTTAAAACTGCCAAACCGTGATGAAATTTCCACAAAATAGTCCCTTTTTAGTTATTTAGAGTTAGACATTAAATGTATGCCTAGTGCATTTAATGTACGGTGCAAAGCTTGAAAATGGCTTAATCAAGTCACCTATGAAAAAAAATGAAGCAGTATTTTTCAACCTGGGTAACTTATGAGTGGATTCCAACTCCCAGAATCCCCCACTCAACATGGCTGGCTATGGAATTCTGGGAGTTGCAATCCATCCCTCTTAAAACTTGCCCAGGCTGAAAAACACTGCTTTAAAATGATGGTTTCATATGATTTCTAAGCACAATTTCATTTTTCAAGAAACACAAATGGAAGACGATTTCTACAGCTTTCTATGTCCTAATTCCCATTTTTCTTTTGGCATCTTGTTGATCAAGATGTTTCATGACATTGGTCAAGGCGATTTCAGGTTACAACTTCTTTTTAAAGCATTTTTAAGAATTGGAAATTGCGCTAGTCAAAAGCCAGATGACTCTCAAGAAATTGACACCTTCAGTTCCTGATACACCCCAACAGCTAACTAGTGCTTGTGGAAGGATTGTTTAATCCACCCACAAGCTACTTCCTTATTTTTCCTTTCTCAAAGTACTCATAGTTGCTATTCTTAGGAGGGGAATATATAAGTATTTATATTTTAATATTCATCAGGAAAAATCAAGGCAAAAATAGTTTTGGCTGTATCAAGGGAAATTAATTAGACCATCTAGCAATTTATTTGAAACAACATATTAATCAGACATGTTAATTCAGAGGACGGTATTTTAAAATACTCTTGTTTCAGATTCCATGTTAGATTTTTTTTTACCGATTTTTATTCTGAACACAGGCAGAGATAACCTCTATTAACCTGATTAGAACAATCTTCCGGGGATAATATGATAATAAGCTTGTGTATTCTTACCATGAAAACTCTTTTAAAATAGCCGTTAGAGAAAAAATTCTGGCTGAGAAATATTTCCTTCTAGCTTTGCCTAGAAGATGGTGTTTGATGGACCTCTCGTATAAAGACACAGAGAAAACCAAATTGATTGAAACATTTTATTTTGTTACCCTATTTGCTCCCTTCCCAGACATCTCCCTTCTTCTGGGTTCTAAATATTTCGGATCTCTTTTTAATCCTGTATTTTTATGTTTGCCCAACAACCCCGCCCCCCGCCCCAAAAAACAGAAAAAGTTAAATTGAGCTCCCCCTGCAAGGAACGGCGGTCACGGATTCTGGCAAATTCTATTATTAGCGTAAACTGACCCCCATAACATCCCTTGCCTGTTTTCCCTTAAATGCCTCTTTCCCTGTTAGTACATGGATGGCTTTTCTTCGCCCTTGGGGTTGGTCAATTTCTCCAAGTTTTTGCTTAGGATGTGGTACAGCTCAGCCTGCGGCGAAGAGAAATGAGAAAGGGTTAGAGAAAGAAAGAAATCTCCATTCCTTTATCCCTGTCCTCTCGATCTTCTCCTCATAGAAATCCACGACGATCGTTCTGGCTCACTTACATAAAATCCACGGATATCAAGCACCATAATCTGCAATTCTCGGTAAATGGCTTCATCACGTTCATGAACCAAACACCGGTAATCCATCTGCAGGTAAGCAAATTGCAACTGGTTAGCACTGATAATGTTACCTACTTGAGTGCAGGTAGTCCTTGACTTACAACAGTTCGTTTTATGACCGTTCGAAATAACGTTGAAAAACACGGACATTTTTCACATTTACGATTAATTGCAGCATACCCATGGTCACCTGATCAAAATTCAGATGCTTGGCAACTGACTCACATTTATGACGATTGCAGTGTCCTGGGGTCATGTGGTCACTTTCTATGACCTTCCGACAAAGCCAGGTTCACTTAACAACCGTGTAACCAGCTGAACAATTAACAACTGTGGTAAGAACGATTGCAAATTGGGGCAAAATTCAACAAATGTTTCACTTATCAACAGAAATTTCGGCCTCAATTGTGGTTGTACGTCAAGGATTATCTGTAATGAAACGCCTGCAAGAAAACAACTAAGCTCAAGCGAGCACCAAGGACCCCACAGTCTTTCTCTTCTTCGTCTTTCTCGTCCTCTACTCCCACTCCTTCCTAGCCCTGATGATGTTACCTAGTTGGGTCATGAAAAGTCTGCAAGAAAGCAACCAAGCTCAGAGACCAAAAAGGACCCCACAAATTTACAACCAGGTTAGATCTCCAGGACATTTCTAGACATAACTTAGTTTGACTGGCTTTATGTAGCGCATGATGTGAATCCAGACACTGGTTCAGAAATCAGGGTTTACAGATTAACATTTCTCCAAGTCCAAAGAGTTTGATTTATTTAAAATATCATGATGGAACCGGTTAAGCAAGAACAGAGTTTCAAGAGTTGTCATCGTCCATTTTTATTTAAATTTGTACACTGCCTGACTCCAATGAGTCTGGGAACTTCAAAATCTATATGAGGCAGGAACTTTATGAACAGGAATAATTATTGCTATCTTCCAAGAACTATTATGTAAATTTTGCAGTGAGTTACTCAAGGTCTTGACTCAATATGGAATTGGGGTTTTTTTTGCCTTCTCAGTCAATACCAGCTGGTTTGACTTCAAGGAAGGTCTTCTCCCTGCTTTTAGTCAGCAGGGGAGGGGGACACCCACATTTTTTTCTATCAGACCTGCCACCCAACAAACCTCAAATAACTACAACCTTCTTTCTGCATCACTTACCACATGAGTGTCTTTGGAAGCCTTGGCGACCGCATCGCCACGCTCCAAAAAATATCTAAAAGAACAAGAAAGTATGTTGGATCTACAGCATTTAGGACTGGGGGATTTTTTAAATATGTGTTGCAAATCAGTGCCATTTTCTTGACAAGTGTTTTGAAAGTTATTTTGAAAGAGAAAGAGAGAGAGAGAGAGAGAGAGAGAGAGGGAGAGGGAGAGAGAACGCAACTGGCCCAAGATAATCCAGCTGGCTTCATGCATACAGCAAGGCTAGAACAATCGCCCAAGTTTCCAGCTTAGTGCTTTAACTACACACCAAACTAGTTTTCTCTGGACTAGTGCCTACAAACAAAATAAAAATATACAGCCATGAACCTTCTAGATGAAAAACACAAAGGGAGTCCTTTATATCATCATCTATTAATGATCCCATAATCCCTTCGTTAGCAGCGGTGGTTCTTCCATCCCGAGGACCGGCCCATAGATTTCCACTGCTTTCCTCTCCTCTGCCTTCCATACATCCGCATGTCAGGCACTGGACCCAGCTGTACCTCCTCTTCCTCATCAGCCACCTCCAGACCTGGGGGCTGTTGACTCTCCACCTGAGGGCTGGTGGAAGGCCCAGGCTTGCCTCTCTCTCTCTGCCAGCACCATTTCCTCTTCCCCCCTTCCTCCATCTCCTGATTCTGCTGTTGGAGGAACCAGCGGCCAACAGGCCACAATAGCACCTTGGCTAAGGAAAAGATTACCCAGGATGCTTGCAAATAAGGAAGAACTGACTATGATATGCCCCAAGAAGCACAGATTCTGATAATTATGATGCTAGGAATGTGGGAGATGACCCCATGAAGTTTGACAGAAGTTTTGGGGTGGAGAGAAACACCAATAGGAGCGAATGGCGCCCGAGTATAGCACACAATTCACGATACTCTGGAATCCAAATCCCACGTGGCTCTCTGCTTTGCCTCCTTTCCACGCCCGCCCTTCACGACCACTTACTTAGCAATGGTGGTTTGGAAAGCGTCAGCTTTGGTCTTCAGCGCTGTGATACGTTCCAGCACTTTCTCCTGCACAGGAAAGAAAATGGCCGATGTGCCACCAAAGGAGATTCCCACAGCCAGAGAAATAAAAAAATTTTGGGGCGCGGAGAAAGTCTCCGTTACTCTGTTATGTACCTGAACTGCAACCCCGAAGTCGTTGCCATCCTCAATTTTGGGGATCATGAACTGGATCCAGGTCGTGACCTGATGGGGAAATCAGGAGAAAAGATGGAAGTGATTTTGCAGGAATAATAATAAAAAAAAATCGCATCGTTTTTCATCCAATGCACAACCCCAAGGAACTTCCTGGCCAAGGAACTGAGGGAGGGAAGAGTCCCCCTTGCCAACTTACCAAAATGCACTTTTCTTTAAACTCACGAACTTCAGGTTTCACACGATCCAGAAGTGAAATGAGAACCTCATTTCCTTTGAGATAGCCACATTTTGGAGCTGGGAATCGCAGAAGAGAAATTAAGTCCATAAAATGCTGGGAAATACCTTAAAATTCATTCTTTCTTTCTTTCTTTCTTTCTTTCTTTCTTTCTTTCTTTCTTTCTTTCTTTCTTTCTTTCTTTCTTTCTTTCTTTCTTTCCTTCCTTCCTTCTTTCTTTTTCTTCCTCCCTCCCTTCTTTCCTTCCACCCTTCCTTTTCTCCCTCCCTTCCTTGTTTTTTCCTTCCTTCTTTCTCTTTCTTTCCTTCCTTTCTTTTTCCTTCCACCCTTCCTCCTTCCCTCTTTTTCCTTTCTTTCCTTCTTTCTCTTTCCTTCCTTCCTTTTTTCTTTTACTTTTTTCCTTCCTCCCTTTCTTCTTTCCTTCCACCCTTCTTTCCTTCCTTCCCCCTTTCCTCCCTTCATTCCTTCCTCTTCCTCACCTTCCTTTTCCTCTTTTTCTGTATCCATCTGCAAAGAATAAAATACATGGATCCATAAATATCATTTTCCATCACTTAAAAGTTGCACTGAATTGGGGTGGGGCGAGGCAAGGAGAAGACCACCCCAATAACTCACCTCATCTTCTTTGGGTGGGGGGTCTGGAATAGGGATCTCCAAAGGAGCTTTAAGAGTAGTCAAATCTTGAACATTTAGCGAATTTTCCTAGATGGGTGGAGAAGGAGTTACACTTTAAAAAAACATGCAGAGATGTCCTGCCAATAAAACTTTGCTTTCAGACGTTCACTTACCTTAAGAAACTTATCCAATTGAAATATTTTTGTAGGTAAAAATGTGAAAAGAAATTCTTCACCCTGTAGGGAAAGAGAAAGGGAGGGAGGGAAGGAAGAAAAGAAAAAAAGGAAGGAAAGAAGAAAGGAAGGAGAAAGTTAATTACCTGGGAAGAGGAAAAATAGCCAATAATTGGCGAACATTTGTCATGCGATAGAGACTTACCTCTTTCAAAAGTGATTCTCTAAAAAGAGCCATCTAAAGAAATAAAAGGAAATTATGAGATGTATTGTAATCATTGGACTAGAACAACACAGAAGGATTACATGAGATCATGCTGAAAAATCTCATTAATTCCCCAAATGCAAAAAGTTTTGCAGGAAAAAAAAGAATAATTCTAATGTTTTTCAGCAAAAAAGCCCTCATTAGATTGAAGGTACTGTGTATAGCCTAAAGCCCAATCATATAAATCTCCCTCCATCTATCTTCAATGAAATTGCAGCTGGAAACAACATATAACTGTGATAGAGAGCCAATCAGCCAAACTACTTTAAACTTAAACTAGGTTTATAGCTGTACTGGAATCCTGCTGATCTGTAGCCCCACCAGAAACATCTGGTGACTAGGTGAAATACTAGTCATACTCAGAAGGGATCTTTGAGGTCATCTAGGCCAACCCACTGTTCAGTGCAAGATTTCCTAAAGGGTATTTGCGAGATACCACATTACTTCTCAGAGCCAAAAGCGCCCATAATATAAACCAATCGATGGCATAATAATACAGGTCTTGACTTACAACAGTTCCTTTAGTGACCATGCAAAGTCACAACGGCACTAGAAAAAAGGGACATATGACCCTTTCCCACACTTTCGGCATCCCCATGGTCACACGATCAAAATTCAAGTGCTTGGCAAATGGTTTGTATTTATGATGGTTGCAGTGTCCTGGCAGTCATGTGATCCCTTTTGCGACCATCTGACCAGCAAAGCCAATGGGGAAGAAGCCAGATTCGCTTAACAACGGTGTTCCTAACTTAACAATTGCAGCAATTCATTTAACGACAGCAGCAAGCAACGGGACGTTTCACTTAGCAACATGAATTCTCCATTGTGGTCCTAAAAGGGTGCTGTTTGGCTTTCATGGGCTCCCTGCTGTTTATTCTACGTAATTGGCAGAAGTAGACAGACTTCTCATACTGGGGATTTTTTAAGAAACCCCCTCTTTTCTTCATACTGGAGGGTTTTTTTTAAAGAAAACTCACGTAGAATCAGAAAAATTCCCCTTTAAAGCCCCCCAAAATGCAAACACAGCTCCGAACAGCAAATCTCCCCTTGTATGTTTGACTCTAGCAATAAACCCTTTCTGAAAAACATAAAATTTAGATAAAGTGTTAACTATGGAAATCGTATTTAAACAAGTGTGGAAATACTGTTTTTGATCCCTAAAAGTATAAGATTGAAATTTTAAGCCTCCGCTCCTTGCAAAGCTGGTTCTGCAAACAGGTGTAAATTAAATCAACAGGCAGCAAAATATACTATTCAGGAATTCGGTTTGCGTGACTGGGAATTGGAAAAAATAAAATAAAAAAATTTTATAAGCAGCGTGACATGTCACGCTGACTCTGCAATTCTGGATTGGTTCAGAAACACCCCAGTGGATTATTTTCAGAGAATGAACTCAGGGCGTAACTTCAGGTCTGGCTAAAATCCAAGAAATTGGAAGCGCTTTTTTTTTTTTTTCCAGCTAGGAAATTTGATTAAACGGTTTCAGTCGAATTATTCCAGATCCTTCGTTTCCAGGAAAGCAATGTTCACTGTTTTTGGCTGCGTTTTTTTTCCAACTTTGGCTTGTTTTAAGCTGTGGACTTCAACTCCCAGCTGGCGACAGGAAGGGCATCTGGGGAATTCTGGGAATTGAAGTCCACATTCTTAAAACTGGCCATGGTTGAGGGGGAAAAAAAACTGATTGAAAGTTTACCCCTCCTCCTTTTTCTCAACTCTTTTAAAAGTTGGGAAACCCCCGTAGCCCGTTCACACGAAACCAATCCCTTTTCTTTTAAAAAACACACAGCAACATTTTGTTATAATGCAAAACCAAAACGTTATTTTTTTTTCTGTCGATCATTTCCCCCCCCGTCCCCGTCTGTCAAGCTGAGAGCCCTCTGAGCTGATGCAGAGTTCTTCTCCCACCGCCATTCGAATAATAAAAACAATCCTATTCAGACGTTCCTGCTAGCAACTGAAAAAGAGTGGGGCGCTCTGCCCATGCTCAGAGGCAAGGGAGGTAAAAAAGGTGGGGAGCTCCGTGGGGAGAAGGACCCCTCTCCCCCCACCCCCGCCATCTTTTGCAAACCGCTTCGCAACCCTTGCTTTGCAATTCAACCTCCCACCCCAGTTCACACGTCCTGCGGTTCCCCAACCTTCTCGCGCGTCTCTTTGGGGACTCGGATGTTGGCGGTGCAGAATTTGGCCATGGTGTCCGGGGTGCAGCGATGGGTCCGCGGGAGAAGAAAAGACGCCTCGTTTTCGGCTCGCCGCGAAGTCAATTTCACTTTCACATTCCCACATTCCGTTCAGCCTCGCCCCTCCCCTTCCTTTCTTTCCTTTCCTTTTTCTTCCTTTTTTTCCTTCCTTCCTTTGTTCCTGCTTTCTATTTCATTTCTTTCATTCATTTCTTCCTACCTTCCTTTCCTTCCTTCCTCTTTTCTTCCTTTTTCACCTTCCTCCCTTCTTCCTCCCTTTCTTTGTTCTTTTCTTGTTTTGTTTTATTTCTTTCATTCCTCCCTCCCTTTCCTTCCTCTTTTCTTCTTTTTCTTCCTTCCTTCTTCCTCTTTCTTTGTTCCTTTCTTGCTTTCTATTTCATTTCTTTCCTTCCTTCCTACCTCCCTTTCCTTTCCTTCCTTCCTCTTCTTTTTCCTTCCTTTGTTCATTCGTTTGTTCCTTCCTATTTCTCTTCCTTTCCTTTCTTTTTTCTTCCTCCCTTTGTTCTTTCCTAGCTTTCTATTTCATTCCCTTCCTTTCCTTCTTCCTATACCTCCCTTTCCTTCTTTCCTTCCTTTCTTCTTATCTCCTTGCCTTTCCTTCCTTCCTCTTTCCTTCTTTTCCCTTCCTTCATTCATTGGTTTATTCCTTCCCTCCTATTTATCTTCCTTTCCTTCCTCCTTCCTTCCTTCCTTTGTTCTTTCCTGGCTTTCTACTTCATTTCCTTCCTCTCTTCTTCCTACCTCCCTTTCCTTCTTTCCTTCCTTTCTTCCTATCTCCCTTGCCTTTCCTTCCTTCCTCTTTTCTTCTTTTCCCTTCCTTCCTTCCTTCGTTTATTCTTTCCCTCCTATTTATCTTCCTTTCCTTCCTTTTTCCTTCCTCCCTTTGTTCTTTCCTGGCTTTCTATTTCATTCCCTTCCTTTCCTTCTTCCTACCTCCCTTTCCTTTCCTTCCTCTTTTCTCCTTCCTCTCTTCCTTCCTATTTCCCTCCTTTCCTTCCTTCCTTTTTTTTCTTCCTCCCTACCTTTCTTTGTTCTTTTCTTGCTCTCCATTTCCTTTCCTTAGCTTTTTCTATCTTCTTTTCCTTTATCTTTTTTCCTTTCTTTTCTCCTTTCCTTTCCTTTTTCTATCTTCCTTTCCTTTCCTCTCTCTTTCTATCCCCCTTCCCTTCGGATGGAGGGGAGAGCCTGGCACACACCCCATGTCCTCCTCCTCCTCCTCCTCCTCTCTCTACCCCGTGCACGCCTTTCCCACGTTCGTTCCCTTCCCATCCTGGCCAACGGCGTTTTGCAACGGCGCCTCTGTTGCCCGGGGGCATCCTTGGCTAGGGCGGTCGGCGGCGCTCTGCCTATGCTCAGAGGTGTCCCCGTTCCCCACCCCCCCCACCCCTCTTTCGCCTCCGACGACTCCTGTAGTTCTTCCTCCACGTCCCCGGAGGTCGCTTCGCTTCGCTTCGCTTCGCTTCGCTTTTTTTTTTTTTTTTGGTTGTTGTTGCTTCACTTCGCCCCGGTTTCGTTTTCCAGCGGGCGGCTGCTTCTTCCCCGCGGCGGCTTCCTGCAAGGCGGGGAAGGAAGAGCCTGATTGCAAGGTAGGCCCATCCTCCTCCCCCTCCCCCTTTGCAGCATTTCCTGCCTCGGGTTCTAATCCGGAGTGGAGGCGATTTGGGGTGCCCGGAAGAACCGGATTGAACCCCTTTCCCGGTGCGCCGCTGCTTCCCCTGGAGGAGCCTCAGCCTCTCGCTCTTGGCAACGGCTCCTCGACTTGCCTGGGGCATGGACTACAACTCCCATCATTCCCGACTGATGTCTTGAGGGTCTTTGTAGTCCCGCCACCGCGCTCTCTCTTCCCGGATCGAGACTTCAGGAGTCCAAAATCTTGCATTGTTTTGACAGATGAAAAGATGCGTCTGTTTTCCCTTTAGGAGTCTCCAAGGTTTCCCCTGTTATTTATTTTTATTAGTAGTAATATTAGCAATATCGTCATTATTTTTTGCCATAGTTCTTGTTGCTGTTTTGTTGCCAGTGCTGTGATTATTATCTCTTTTATCCATTAAACATGAAATTCAGTCAACTGAACATTTAAAAATGTTTCACAAATAGTGACTGGCTCTGATGGTTGATATAGGTTGCTGCTTTATATAATATTATTATTATTATTATTATTATTATTATTATTAATATATATATATATATATATATATATATATATATACAATTAATTTTATCCATTAAACATGAAATTCAGTCAACTGAACATTTAAAAATGTATCACAAATATTGACTGGCTCTGATGGTTGATATAGGTTGCTGCTTTATATAATATTATTATATGTATTTATATACTATATATAATATATAAATATATATAATTTATTATTGTTATTTTTATTCATTAAACATGAAATTCAGTCAACTGAACATTTAAAATGTATCACAAATATTGACTGGTTCTGATGGTTGATATGGGTTGCTGCCGTATATAATATTATATACATATATATATATATATATATATATAATTATTATTATATCTTTATCCTCAACCTAAGACCACAAGTGAGACCAACGTTTGTGTTGCTAATGAGAAATGTATTGGGGTTTGCCCCATGTTGTGACCTTTCTTGCCACATCGTTAAGTGAATCACTACAGCTACACGGTTGTTAAGAGAACCTGGCTTCCCCATTTGACTTCGCTTGTCAGAAGGTCGCAAAAGGGGATCACGGGACCCAGTGGTGGGATTCAAAAATTTATTTTACTACCGGTTTGGTAGGCGTGGATTGGTGGGCATGGCAGGGGAAGGATACTGCTAAATCTCCAGCCAGAGGCGGTATTTTGCTGGTTCTCCAAACTACTCAAAATTTCCGCTAGCGGTTCTCCAGAACTGGTCAGAACCTGCTGAATACCACCTCTGACATGACCCCAGGGACATGGCAACAGTCGTAAATACGAGCCAGTTGCCCGTTATCTGAATTTTGATCACGTGACCGTGGGAAGGCTGCAGCGGTCATAAGTGTGAAAAACGGTTGTCGGTCCCTTTTTTCAGTGCCGGTGTATTTTCACATGGTCACAAAATGAATTGTTGTAAGTCGAGGACTATCTGTACTTCTAAGTAACTCAAGGGTGGGGGGAGTCCTTAATCCTCCTTCCTCCTTCTGTTTTTGTCACAACAACCCTGCGAGGTGGCTGGTCTGAGAGAGACAGGCCCAAAGTCCCCCAGCTGGCTTAATCATTCATAATCTTTTGAGGGGTCTCTTGAGGTCCACAAGATTTCCATCTTCAACTCTGATTCAGACTGCAGGGAGTCCTCGAGTTAACGCGCACAATTGAGCCCAAAATTTCCTTCGTTAAGCGAGACCGTTGCTGTTAACCGAATCGCTGCAGTTCTTCACTTAGTGACATGGTTGTTAAGCGAATCCGGCTTCCCCCATTGACTGCCCTGGTTAAAAGGCCGCCGAAGGGGATCACGTGACCCTGGGACACACTGACTGTCGTAAATGCGAGTCAGTGGCCAAGCCTCTGAATTTTGATCACTTGACCGAAAAGGTCATAACTCTGAAAAACGGTCCTATGTCACTTTTTCCCCCAACTTTGAACGGTTACTAAGCAAACTCTCATAAGTCGAGGTCTACCTTTGCCCAGACTTCCTCAGCGTAAAACTTCACCTTTGGCCTACCTCGTAGGGCTGTTATAAACCGAGTTTAAAAAAAAAAGACATTTTGCTTTTTCTTCCCTGCAAAGGAATTCTCCCGTTTGCCAGAGATTGCATCTCACGTGTGATTTTTGTTGTGTCTTTGTGTGTTGCGGGGGGTCAAGAGATGGGGGAGGCTGCGTGCACCTTCGGGGCCCTTCGTCAGGAGCTGGTTAACGCCTTGATCCGGAATCCGTCCGAACAAAATGCGGAACTTTTGCAGCGCCTGGTGGAAGCGCCGTCGACTCCGGCCGAGAAATACCTGCAGATCAACGTCAAGGGCATTTTGCGAGCCAACGTCAAGGAACAGGTGAGGAGTGGGAGCGAGAGGGAAGGTATAGATCCTGTATCGGACACTTTACCTGTTGAATGTCTGCCCATCGTGCTCCGTTGACTCGTTATGGGAGAGGAGTGGATAAGTGGGACGATAGATTTCCCCACGTGGGGTGCTTTACCTGAGGAGGTGAGTGGATATTAGGGAGGGTAGATCCTGTATTGGATGCTGCTTTACCTGTTGAATGTCCGCCTGCAATGCTACTTGAACCCACCGGCGGGAAGAAACTGACCTTGTCAAGGCTGAAAATTAAGCAGATGAACCGAACTATTTTTTTTTTAAATGTACTTACTGTTTTATATTATGTTTCTATATTGTCACAGACCGCCCAGAGTCCCTTGAAGGTGAGATAGGTGGCATATAAATTAATAAATAGTAATTAATAAACAAATAAATAAATAGAAATTGGAAGCAGACCGGAGTTTAAGGGGAGCTGGGAGGAAGGGCCCAGGTACGGTCTGGGGTTCATTTTTCTATGCATTCCCCAGTGGGGAATTTAGGGACACGGTCTTCAGGCTCCCCATTTCGAAAACCAAGGTTCTAGTCCTCAAGACGAAACAGTTTGGGTGGGCTGATTGCAGGTCGTCCTCAGCTTACAGCCACAACCGCGACTAGGATTTTCCTGGCTCAGCGAGGCAGCTGTTCTAAGTGAGGCGCACCCGATTTTGCATCGTTTTTTTTTTTTGCCGCCGCAGTCGCTGAGTGAATCGCACGGTCACGAAGCGAATCTGGCTTCCCCCGTTGGACTTTGCTTAGGTGGGAAACCAGCCAGGAAGAAGTCACCAAGTGGTGATCACGTCACTCCGGGAAACTCTTGACTGGGAAATTAGGATCACGTGACCCTGTGGGAATGCGACGACGGTTGTAAGGGTGAGGAACAGTTCTAAGCGCGAGGAACGGTCCTGAGTCACTGTTTTTCAGCGCCGTTTTAATTTCCAATGGTCGCTAAAGGAACGGACGTAAGCTGAGTGCCAGCTGAATGAAGCGTGCTTCCGGGAACGTCTCGTAAGCCATCTGCATTTGAACCCAGGACCGGTTAGGACTCCCGAGGGGAAAAAAAATATGGCTGAACGGCCAATTCCTCTTCAGTTCCAGGTGTGTCTCCGCTTGATCTGCACTGCCTTCCAGATCCTGGAGAAATATGGGCGCAACCTTCTGCATCCTCGCAAACCTTATTTCTGGCGAATGGTCAAATTTAACAATCCGGTTTTCCGGGACACGGTGGACACGATCCAGGTAAGCCCCGCTTCCCCCAAACTGGATCCTTTTATCTCAGTGGCGATCCTGCTGGATTTAAAGTTGAATTTTGTGTTAGAGAAGATCCCAAGGCTTTAAAAAGAAAACTCGCAGAAGCTTCTTAGCGGTGCCAAAATAGAACCGGGAATTAAATTCCAATTTTCTCTTCTTTTTTTTTTTCCACATCTAGTGAGTTTTTGATTGACAGCTTTTAAGAAATCAGGTTTGTGGGGGGGCAGGTCCTTCGTCATGTGATCCTGGAAATCCCTGGGAATCCACAAAGCATCCCAAGGCTTCCAAGATTTATTGGATCAATGTCTAGGTTTAAGCAGTAGGAAATCTCTGGGAGTTTTTCATAAGCAAGATACCGTATTTCCCCATGTATAAGCACCCCTTTGTATAAGCCACTCCCCCAATTTTTGGACTGTGAAGTTTTGAAAAAAATATTTTATTAGAGAAACAAGTTATGAAGAAAGAAAATTTACAAAGAAACAAAATTCGACGCCTAGATCTACAACTTCGGTCATGACGCCGAAAGCGTGCGGCGACGCTAGCAATCGACGATCGAACGAGAGTAGGAACGAAGCATTCAGGCCGATGCCTAGCGTATGCATTTCTATCGCGTTACTCGCACTCATAATCGTATCATCACGTACAATTTTTACAAAAAGTATAGCATACTGCTGGAAAACCAGTTTATTCCTACTTTATTATTTTATGCATTTTTCACGTATAAAAACTGTACCTGCTTTGTATATGCCACCCCCTACTTTTTGGGCTTGAAAATTTTGGAAAAAGGGGTGGCTTATACATGGGGAAATACGGTAGGCTTGTTAATTTTTTTACAGGGTTTTCCCGCTTGGTTACAGATTGGAGAGCAGTGTGGGTAGATCACCCTTTCCAGCCGGGATCTC
This sequence comes from Pseudonaja textilis, assembly GCF_049901715.1. Taxonomy (NCBI): domain Eukaryota; kingdom Metazoa; phylum Chordata; class Lepidosauria; order Squamata; family Elapidae; genus Pseudonaja; species Pseudonaja textilis. Next base: position 126,371,358 of record NC_142008.1, on the reverse strand, counting down.
CCTGGAGGGGATCTGGGATAAGAATCCGCCTTTTGTTCCAGGACACGCAAGATAAAAGCGTTCAGAATCCGCAGGTTTTTCTGGATGTGAATCTGTTCTGTAAGGTCAGGACGAAGGCGCTTTAAAACAGCGCTCTTGCCCCTTTAAGAGAGGGGTGGACTTCAACTCCCAGAATTCCCCGGTCAGCCGTGCGTGGAATTCTGGCAGGTGAAGTCCACCCTTTTCTTAAAGTGGCCCCGGTTGAGAAACACTGCTTTAAATCGCCCATTTGAGGTTGTGTTGTAGGGGATGACGTTTCCTTTTTTTAAAAAAAAAATACAGTTGGGTTTTGTTTTTTGTTGAAATGAAGGAATGGATCTGCTGAAATTATGCTTTTTTTCCCCCAGCAATTTCCAAATCTTTTAAATAAGAATTGGCATTGAATAAATGTTCTTCTTCCTCCTTCTCTCTCCTCTCTCCCTCTCCCTCTCTCTCCCTCTTTCTGTTTCCCTTTCTCCTCTCTCTTTATCTCTTCTCTTTCTCCTCTCCTTCTTTTTCCATTTCTCCCCCATCTCTTCTCCCTTTCTACCTCCCTCCCTCTCCCCTTCTCTCTCACTTCTCTCTTTCTCCCTCTTCCCCTCTTTCTCTTTTTCCTTTTCTCCCTCCCTCTCCCCGCCTCTCCTCACCTCTCTCGTTCTCCCTCACCTCTCTTTTTCCCTCCCCTCCCTCCCTCTCTCTTTCTCTCACCTCTCTCTTTCTCCCTCTCTTTCTCTTTTCTTTCTCTCTCACCTCTCTCGTTCTCCCTCTCCCTCTCTTTCTCTTTTTCCCTTTTCCCCCCCTCCCTCTCTCCCTCTCCCCCCTCTCTTCTTCTCTTTTTCTTTTCTTTTTCTCTCACCTCTCTCTCTCTCTCTCTCTCTCTGATGGTTTTCCATGTGTTTTTGTATGCGTCGCCCCTTTGCCTGCCAAAACGACACCTTCTCTTCTCTTCCGGCAGGGCGGACGGGACGTCCTCCGGCTGTACGGCTATTCGGAACAAAAGCCTGATGGGCTTTACTTCCCGGATTCCCAGTCCGAGCCGGACATCCCTCAAGTGGCATCCGTCACCGTAGACGTCATGCTCCTTCGTGCAGAGCTGAACCTTGTCCTCTCGGTACGGGGCAGCGGGACGTGAGACCAAGACGGTCTGTGATGGGGGCGGGGGAGGAGGAGGAGATGATGGCTAGAGAACCTTTAGGGGTCCCTGCTAAGAATTGAAGGAGACATGTGATTCTTTTTCCTTGTGCAGGAAACGCACCCCAATCCTCAGGTGTTGCAAGAATTAATGGGCCAGGGCTTACAGGTGAGCAGGGCTATGCGGCAGACCTGGGGGAATGGTGAGGAAGGGAGCGGAGTGGGTCTCGCAGGCTTTGGAGTGGGTGGGTGTTGTTTTGTTATTTTGTGTTGCGGCCCGTCGGCCACCAACCCTCCAGCAGCCGAATCAGAGGAGGAGGTGAGGGAATCTGGATAAGAAACAAGGCAACCTGGGAGCTCCGCGGGGGAAGAGGGAATGGAGTTGACAGAGAGAGAGAGAGAGGGAGAGAGGAAGAGGCGGAGCCTGGGCCGTCTATCAGCCCTCAGATGGAGAGTCAACAGCCCCCAGGTCTGGAGGTGGCTGATGAGGAAGAGGAGGAACAGCTGGGCCCAGTGCCTGATGCATGGATGTGCCAAAGGCAGAGGAGAGGAGAGCAGTGGAAATCTATGGGCCGGTCCTCAGGACGGAAAATCCACTGCTGCTAGCGAAGCCCCACCCTAGCTCTGGGGATCAAAGGCAGGGGGCGGAGACGAATAGATGTGGCAGACAACGATTCATCTTCTGGCCGGCCGGACTTGTTAGCCTGCGGTGAGAGAGAAAATTTTGGCCGGTGCCCCTTGTTAAAGGAGTCTTGGAGTTCACTTCAGAGGGTTTGTCGTGTTTGGGGAGCTGGGTCAGACCCTTTTGTTTGTAAGCCTCTCCATAGCAACGTTTCTCAAATCTCAGCCCCTTGAAGATGGGGGGACTTCAACTCCCAGAATTCCCCCCCACTGGGTAGGGTATTCTGGGAGTTGAAGTCCAACCATCTTCAAGCGTTCAAGGCCGAGAGACATCGGCACAGGGTGGTCCTTGACTTCCAACCATTCGTCTAAGAACTGCCCAAAGTTAACAACGCCACTGAAAAAGGTGAGTGGTGAGCAGGCTTCGCACTTACGACTGTCACAGTGTCCCTGGGATCATGGGATCCAACCTAGGCATGGATTCCCCTGATCGCCGTTTGCGGCTTTCCCAGCCGGCTTCCGGCAAGCAGAGTTGATGGGGGAAGCTGGGTTTCCTGAACGGCCATGCGATTCGCTTAACGACCGTGATTCACTTAACAACCTCGGGGATTCACTTCACAACGTGGGCGGGGGGTAAAAATCGTAAAGATCAGGCAGGTCTTGCTTAACCGCCACCCCAATGCTTAGCAACCGGGGTTGTGACTTGCAGTTGCGGTTGTGAGTCACGGATTATCTTTTATAATATTGTCTGGATCCCATTTTGTCTGACCCCAGAGAAACCAGCTTCCCAATCTGGGTTCCATTATCCCTCCACCAGATGTGCTGGCTGAGGATGATGAAGGAGATAATCCCACGCACAGGCCCATCCTTGACTTATCACGGTTTCGTTTAGTGACCGTTCAAAGTCGCCACGGCATCGACAAACGTGACTTCAGACCATTTTCCACACTTAACGACGGTTGCAGCCTCCCATCACGTGATCAAAATTCAGGTGCTTGGCCACGGACTCATGTTTATGACGGCCGCAGTGTCCCGCGGTCACGTGCTCCCCCTTTTGCGGCATTCTGACAAACGGGGAAGCCAAGTTCACTTAACAACCGAACAGCCAGAGGTCCGCTGAACAAACATCTCGTTTAGCAACAGATATTTTGGGTTTGATTGTGGTCATAAGTCAAGGACTCTCTGTATCCGGAGGGAGAAGGATCATCAACTGGCCTACGGGCTGATCTTCCTTCCTTCAGGATGGCCTCTAAATTTTCTTCAAGGCCTACTTTGGCCTTCAAGGGAGGAAAACCTAGCATGAAGGTTTATCCTGCTCCTCCTTCCGACGATCCTGTTTCTTCTGTCTTTCTCCAGGTCAACAAGACGGCCGATGCTGGATCCCTGAATCCACTTTTAACCATGATTCACGCAGGTAATGGGAGAAAAAGGCGCAGGGGGTTGGTTGTAAGCTGCCACATGCGTGGGGCGTATTTTGTAAGGCAAACCCGGTTCGTAATCGAACCTGGATGGCAAATGCTGGCGGGGTTGAGATAAACCAAGATTGGAAGAAGAAGGATCTTCTTTATTAAGAGGCAGGGGAGACGTCTGAAGGATCTTCCGACCGATCGTAGATCATCCAGGAGTCATCTTTCTCAATCTCAGCCCGTTGAAGGTATGTGGACTTCGACTCCCAGAATTCCCCAGCTGGGGAATTCTGGGAGTTGAAGTCCACACCTCTTTGAGGGGCTGAGGTTAAGAAACGCTGCTCTAGAGCAGGGGTCCTCAACCGTGGCCACTTTAAGACTTCTGGATTTCAACTCCCAGAATTCCTTAGCCAGCTTTGCTGGATGAGGAATTCTGGGAGTTGAAGTCGCAAGTCTTAAAGTGGCCAAGGTTGGAGACCCTGCTCTAGAGGTCCCAAAAGTGTTCCCCCCCAAGGGGCAACTGGACTTTCTCGTTTTTCTTTGAAGAGGTTTCGCTTCTCCTCCGAGAAGCTTCTTCAGCTGTGACTGAATGTTGGGGAATGGAAGGATTTATATTCCTTGCAGAAGGGCTGGTCATTTGCATCCTTTTAGAAGGTCCTCGAGGCCACTTGGAGGTTTGTCTGTGTCCGCAGGGTCCCCCAGGGTAGTGCAAACAGAGGAGGGGCATTCTTGGGACTTCTGAAAGGATTGTGTTGTGGATTCCACACTCATTTGCACTACTCAGGTGACCCCTGAGGGCACAGACAAACCTCCAAGTGGCCTCAAGGACCCTCTAAAAGGATGCAAACAACCAGCTGTCTGCAAGGAGTGTAAATCCTTCCGTTCCCCAACATTCAGTCAGAGCTGAAGAAGCTTCTTGGAGGAGAAGCGAAACGTCTTCAGGGAAAAAAAACCAGAAAATCCAGTTGGATGGCGGAGAATCTCCAGAAACTGCTCTGGAAGCTTTCTAATACAGATGGTCCTCGACTTACAACTGCCCATTTAATGACCGTTCAAAGTTGCAACACCATTAAAAAGAGCGACTTACGAATGTTTTTCACACTTATGACTGTTGCAACATCCTCACCGTGACATGGTCCTCATCAACTGACTCATCTTTATGACCGTTGCAGTGTCCCGGGGGTCACGGGCTCCCCTTTTTGCGACCGTCTGCCAAGCCAGGTCAGTGACGTTTTGAACAACCACACTACTCACGTAACGACAGCGGTTGATTCACTTAATAACGGTGGCCAGGAAGAAAGGTTTGTCAAATGGGGCAAAACTCACTTTAACAAATGTCTCACTTTGCAACAGAATGTATGGGCTCCATTGTGGTCGTAAGCCGAGGACTACCTGTAGATTCTGTAGTTAATTTCAGCCGCACCCTACCCCCAAAGAAAGTGTAGAGAAGAGCAAGATGATCAAAGGCCTGGAGACTAAAACATACGAACGACAGTTGCAGGATTTGGGTTTGGCTTGTCTGCAGAAAAGAAGGATCAGTGTGATAGCAGCATTCGAGGCTTTGAGGGGCTGCCCCAAAGAGGAGGGGGTCAAACTATTGTCCTAAGCCCCTGAAGGCAGGACAAGAAACAATGGGTGGAAATTAATCAAGAGAAGCAACCTGGAATTAAGGAGAAACTCCCTAACAGGGAGGACAATTAACCAGTGGAACAGCTCGCCACCAGAAGTTGTGGGCCCTTCATCACTGGAGGTTTTTTAAGAAGAGACTGTCCAGTCTCTTCTTCACTTGTCTGGAATGTTAAGGGTCTCCTGCTTGAGCAGAGGGCTGGACTAGAAGACCTCAGAGGTCCGTTCCAGCTCTATTCTGATTGATTGAGTGATTGACAACTTGGAAATAAAAATCTGCCTCTGATGCAGAGATGGAACTGAATCTTGACTTTTTCAGACCTAAGCAGAACAAAACTTGAGAAAATTATTGTTGTTTTCTCTCTGTCACTCTCTGTCTCTCTCTCTGTGTCTTTCTCTCCCTCTCTCTCTCTCACTCTGTCTCTCTCTCTGTGTGTCTCTGTCTCTCTCTGTCTCTGTCTCTCTCTCTGTCTCTCTCTCTGTCTCTGTCTCTCTCTCTCTCTGCCCCCCTCTCTCTGTATCTCTGTCTCTCTCTGTCTCTGTCTCTCTCTGTCTTTCTCTGTCTCACTCTCTCTCTGTCTCTCTCTCTCTCTCTCTCTGTCTCTGTCTCTCTCTGTATCTCTGTCTCTCTCTGTCTCACTCTCTGTCTTTCTCTCTCTGTGTCTCTGTCTCTCTCTCTCTCTGTGTGTCTCTCTCTTTCTGTGTCTCTCTCTCTGTGTCTCTCTCTCTCTCTCTGTGTCTTTCTCTCTCTCTGTATCTCTCTCTCTCTCTGTATCTCTGTCTCTCTCTGTCTCTGTCTCTGTCTTTCTCTCTCTCTGTCTCTCTGTCTCTGTCTCTCTCTCTCTCTGTCTCTCTGTCTCTCTCTCTCTGTATCTCTGTCTCTCTCTGTCTCTCTCTGTCTTTCTCTCTGTCTCTCTCTCTGTCTCTCTGTATCTGTCTCTGTCTCTCTCCCTCCCTCTCTCCCTCCCCTCCCTCCCTCCCCCCTCTCTCTCTTTTCGGCCTGCAGGAAACCTGCCTCCAGACACCTGCCTGCTTTGTGGTTTAGAAGCCCCGTCGGAGCACTGTGCGGCTTGCAATCAGAGTTTGTGCCCTAACTGCGATTGGCTGTTTCATAAGCATCCTTCCCGGACACATCACCATCGGGTACCGATGAAGAACCCGGCCGGGCCTGGCAGAGTCCCCCACCGCCCCCAACCCCAGGTAGCCTCTTGTGTGCAAGTCTCCAAGCCAGACCTCGCGACGCGACGCCTTGCGGGCTCTGACACTCCCCCGCAAAACGGGGGAAATGGTTTCCGGCTTCTGACTTCAGGGTACAAAGCAAAACGCCCCTCCGTTTATTTTCCCCCTCGTGAAATTATTTCTCCCCCGTCCCAAAAAGGTGCATCTAGGATATAGGTAGTCCTTGACTTTTAACGACCACAATGGGGCCCAAATTGTGAGCGAGTTGCGAGCGATTTCATGACTCCTTTTTGCCGCAAATTGCTGCGGTCATTAAGCGAATCATGCGGCCGTTAAGCAAATCCCATTGACTTAGCTGGTGGAAAGCCGGCAGGGAAGGTTGCAAATGACGATCACGCTGCGACCGTCGGTTGCCCGGCGCCTGAATTTTGATCACGTGATCGTGCGGACACTACGTGACGGACATAATAAGTGGCTTATTCCAGGGCCGTTGTAACTTTGGTCATTAAACGAATGGTTGTAAGTCAAGGCCCCATCTGCACGCACCAGATCATCATCATCTTTCAGCGACCTCGTAATCCCTTGCGCAGTGGAGTCGGGGCTACTGAATCGAGCTGAGTGTTTACTGGCCGGATGCCCTTCCTGTCGCCAATACGGAGTCCCGTCCCCCCCGCCCCAACTATATATATTCTCATGGTGCCCAGAGAGAGAAACCTGTACGCGCCAGATGGTTTATCCAAATTATGGAATTGATTAATGTATTCGTTAGTCATTCAATTGTGATTGATTCAGTTTTGGGTTCCCGTCTCTTTACAGCCTCTCTAGCATCCCCTCGGAAACGACTTCCTTGCGGGCCCCCAGCCTCCCCGCACTCTCATCCTCCCACATCACCCCCAGTCAGCGCCCTCCCTGGCGCTGCGCAGCGTGCCAGAAGAACAACGACGCCTCCTGCATCCTCTGCATAAATTGCGACCGGCCCCGGGGGTGCAAGACCCCCCAGAACCTTGGCCTGGACGACGAGCTAACCAGCCAAGGCCAGCTGGCCAGAGGACGCTGGTCCTGCCAAACCTGCACCTTTGAGAACGAGTCGGCCACCGTCCTGTGCGCCGTGTGCGAGAGGCCGCGCCTGGCTGGGAGACCAGGCACCGGCGACGCCAAACCCTGATCGCCTGGGGGGAGGAAACCGGACTTCAGCAGGAAGATGTGAGTACGGGGGCTTCCAAGAGGAACCGCTTTCTAATGCAGGGCTAGAATTCACTGTCACCCAGTGGTTGGCCCAAAGTCACCCAGTTAGCTTTCCTGCCTAAGGCGGGACTAGAACTCACCGTCTCCTGGGGATTGGCGCAAAGTCACCCAGATAGCTTTCATGCCTAAGGCAGAACTAGAACTCACCATCTCCTGGGGATTGGCCCAAAGACACCCAGATAGCTTTCCTGCCTAAGGTGGGACTAGAACTCACCGTCTCCTGGGGATTGGCCGAAAGTCACCCAGATAGCTTTCCTGCCTAAGGTGGGACTAGAACTTACTGTCTCCTGGGATTGGCCGAAAGTCACCCAGATAGCTTTCCTGCCTAAGGCGGGACTAGAACTCACCGTCTCCTGGGATTGGCCCAAAGACACCCAGATAGCTTTCCTGCCTAAGGCGGGACTAGAACTCACCGTCTCCTGGGGATTGGCCGAAAGTCACCCAGATAGCTTTCCTGCCTAAGGCGGGACTAGAACTCACCGTCTCCTGGGGATTGGTGCAAAGTCACCCAGATAGCTTTCATGCCTAAGGCAGAACTAGAACTCACCGTCTCCTGGGGATTGGCCCAAAGACACCCAGATAGCTTTCCTGCCTAAGGCGGGACTAGAACTCACCATCTCCTGGGATTGGCCGAAAGTCACCCAGATAGCTTTCCTGCCTAAGGCGGGACTAGAACTCACCGCCTCCTGGGATTGGGCGCAAAGTCACCCAGATAGCTTTCATGCCTAAGGCAGAACTAGAACTCACCGTCTCCTGGGGATTGGCCCAAAGACACCCAGATAGCTTTCCTGCCTAAGGCGGGACTAGAACTCACCATCTCCTGGGGATTGGCCGAAAGTCACCCAGATAGCTTTCCTGCCTAAGGCGGGACTAGAACTCACCGTCTCCTGGGGATTGGCGCAAAGTCACCCAGATAGCTTTCATGCCTAAGGCGGGACTAGAACTCACCGTCTCCTGGGATTGGCCCAAAGACACCCAGATAGCTTTCCTGCCTAAGGCGGGACTAGAACTCACCGTCTCCTGGGATTGGCCGAAAGTCACCCAGATAGCTTTCCTGCCTAAGGCGGGACTAGAACTCACCATCTCCTGGGATTGGCCGAAAGTCACCCAGATAGCTTTCCTGCCTAAGGCGGGACTAGAACTCACCGTCTCCTGGGGATTGGCGCAAAGTCACCCAGATAGCTTTCATGCCTAAGGCAGAACTAGAACTCACCGTCTCCTGGAGATTGGCCCAAAGACACCCAGATAGCTTTCCTGCCTAAGGCGGGACTAGAACTCACCGTCTCCTGGGATTGGCCGAAAGTCACCCAGATAGCTTTCATGCCTAAGGCGGGACTAGAACTCACTGTCTCCTGGGGATTGGTACAAAGTCACCCAATTAGCTTTCATGCCTAAGGCGGGACTAGAACTCACCGTCTCCCAGTCATTGGGCCAAAGTCGCCCAGTGGGCTTTCCTGCCTGCAATCAGGCATCGAGACCAAACATGTTTAAGATCAGACATCAAGATAAATACCAAAACTGGCACGACTAAGATCGGAGATTGAGGCTGGGCGTGATTTATGAGGTCTTTTCTTTGTCGTGTCCGATCTTCGCCGTGCCTCGGCTCAATGTCAGATTCTCACGGGAAATGTGGGAATTGTAGTTCCGCTTGTGTGCGCCCATTTGTGTGTGCATGCGCGCGCTTTCTTTTGGCGTCTGATCCCGAACGCCTGGTTTTAGCCATCACAGAATTTAACTTACCAATGCCCATTTTTTGATGTCAGATTTTACCTGTCCCCCAATCTCGGTGTCCGATCTTCGCCCTGCCCGATAAGTTACCCCCCCGGCGCTAATCTTGAGCCCGGAACTCCCCCCACCCACCCGCCACCTCTCTCTTTCCGCAGGCCCCCAGCTGGCAGTGTGACCACTGCACTTTCCGCAACAGCGTCGGCCGACGGATCTGTGAGATGTGCAACTGCACCAGCCTGCACGGCGATACCCAGGCCCCCCTCGCCCGGGAAGAGAAGGAAGAGGTGGGCAGGGTGAAGAGAGGGGTGGTGGAAGCCCCCGGGGAGCCCCAGGGCCTCTGGAGAGCCCCGTCCGCCTCGCCCGAGGACGCGGAGCATCAGAGGCAGGAGAAGCTTCGGGACGACGGGCAGAAGATGGTGGATATGATCAGGGTGAGTTCTCCCCCACACACCCCTGCAAACCCACTGCCCCTCCTCTTCAAATTGAATGCCGGCTGTCGTGGGAATTGTAGTCCCCACACATTTCCGGGGTGGTGGTGGCTATCTTTTGGGGTCCCAAGGACCTTCGGATAGGAAGCCATACCAGGCTGCACGGACAGAGGTCTCTATTCACGACCACACGAAGTGTTAATACGGCTTTATGATGCCTTGGAAAAAGCCACACGTGGAATACCGCGTCCAGTTTTCGGCCTCCCCGGTGTTAAAAAAGAGAAGTTATAAGACTCTGGAAGGAGTGCAGAGAAGAGCGACGAAGACGATTAGGGGGCTGGACGCTAAAACGCGTACAAAGAACGGTTGCAGGAAATGGGTCTGTCTAGTTTAATGGAAAAAACAGGATTGGGGTAGCATGATAGCAGTGCTCCAGTATCTCAGGGGCTGCCACAGGAAGTCAGGCTATAGATGGATGGAAAAATAGAAAGAGAGACAGACAGACGATAGGAAGATTGGATAGATAGATGAGGGAGGGAGGGAGAAATGATAAGTAGATTTGGTGGAGGGAGAGAGGGAGAGAGAGAAAGGCATACGTACGTATCTATTTTCTTAAATATATTAAATATTTTCTTTATTTTCATGTATGTATCTATATATATATATATAAAGGCAAAAGACGACCCATGCATCGTCAAAGTGTCCAGAACCGTAAAGCCTACAAACTTGAAATTGGGCACATATGTTCCTCTCGGTGTTTGGTGCTCCCTAAGAAAGGATTTCTCGAAATGACCATCAAAGCATTTAGAGTATTTCTTATATTATTATTATTATTATTATTATTATTATTATTATTATTATTATTATTATTATTATTATTATTATTATTAACACACTGATGCAAAGGAGTCCTGCTCCCCCACCTGAAAAGAAATCTCTTCCAAATGCAAAACACAAGCGGAGGACTTTAAGTTTAAGTTTCACAGCACTGAGCAGCTTTAGTACAGAACAGTTGAGCTAAGCCACGCCCAGGCTCCTTGCTGTCTCCATGCTCACACAGCAAATACTCTTTCAGTTTCCAAACAGCCCTTAACTCTCACACACTGACAGGACGCTAGCCAGATGAATTCAGATCGATGCTGGTAGTTAGAGGCAGAATTTTTTCCCATTGTTTTCCTCCCCAAAAAACTAAGCGCAACCATATAGTTTCATAGCGAAGCACGGGTATCGAGCTAGTTGGATATATAGTTATAGGTATAATGTAGATACAATTATGCGTATACATATTATAGATAGACACCTAGCTATGCGTGCCTTGGTGTTTGTGCGTGTATGTTTATCCTGCCTTTTAAAATTTAATATCTCCAGTTAGCTAATATACACAATACTCTCCACCAATTTTCCCCACAACAACAATAACGCTGTGAGGTGGGTTGGCCTGAGAGCAAAGGATTGGCCGGAGACACCCAGCCAATGGCAGGAGGAACCACCCATTAGCCGCGGTTGTCTCCTCGGGGAGGGGGGGTTATGAAACGGTCCTAAGTAGAGGACTACCTGAAACTCATTGTCCTTCCAGCCAATATAGTTGCTAGAATCCTCTCACCTTGGCCCTGGCTCTGTCACCTTGGCCCCACAGGAGGCGGAAACCGTGGGCGTAGCCCCCGAAATGGTGGAGGCCGCCTTGTGCTACTCGGGAGCCGAGCTGCCCCTGGCCTGGCTGAAGTCGGAGCTGCCCTGCGTCCTGGAAGGCATGGCGGAACTGGCTACTCAGCGAGGCGAAAAGGAGCCTGATGGTGGCCTGGGTGCCATAACCCTCCAGGAAGTCCAAACCGCCTGGGTGGCCAGCCGGGGCGACGTAGATGACGCCATCAGCCGTTGCCTCAGTGCCCGTCGGAGCAAGGTGAGCTTGCACAAAATGCATGGGAAAATAAGTGTTTTTCAACCTTGGCGACTTTAAGATGGGCGGATTTCAACTCCCAGAATCCCCCAGCAGGCGCAACAGTTCCCCATTTCATTGCCAAGCTGTAAAGTCTGAGCTGAAGTTTCCCCAAAGTTTCCCCGACATGCCAAACAGAGTGAGACTCGAAACGAGGCTTGCAAAAATAGCGGCTTTTTTTAAAAATTCTTTGGCCGAAGCGAAAAGGTCTGCGTGAATACAATGTCCAAAACATGCGGGCAAAATGCATGTAAGGAATAGCCAAAAAGTGCCAGAGTAGCTCAGAGTATTATATACATTTTACGCTGATAAAAACAAAGTTTATCCAATCAACAAAAAAAGGAAAGTTATTAAACATGGACAATGTCTTGCCCGTGCTCTGCCCTTCTTTTTCCATGGAGCGTTGTTTGTCCGTGCTCAGTCCATACTTTATTATTTTACACAGTACCCCTTGTCCTTGTGGGTTCGTGCTCCTGGATAGCTCCTTCCCACCCCCTCACCCCCATCTGTGGAGCAGGATGTTCATGGGAATCGTCTCCAAGGATGTGTCTAGCTCTGAAGCAAATTGCAGAGGCAAGAAACCAGATAGAAAAAGATACAATTCTCTTACAGAACGAATTCCGAACAAATGATTCCCATCCTCGCCAAATTGTACAAGTAACTTCTTTAACAGATGCGAAGAGCAGAGGTTAGATTGATTCATGTCAATAGGTCCTTTCAAAGCCATCTAGCTAGCCCATCTTTAACTCAGTTATTAATTTAGCTTGTCATGGGTTATTTTTTTCCTACTTTGCTGAAGTCAAGATATATTACATCTGCCGCCTTCCCACCGTCTACTAAGAAAGCTTCCCTATGAAAAAAAAAATGCGACAAAGGTAATCCAGCCATACAGGTAGATCTCGACGTGGTATCATTAAGAGTCATGGCTTACGTTTAACGTACTCCTCGACTTACAGGCATTCATTTAGTGACCGTTTTGAAATTACAACAGCACAGAAAAAAGTGACGTAAGATCACTTTTCACACTTAACGACCAGTGCAGCGTTCCTATGGTCACACATGATCAGAATTCAGGGGACTGTAAGTGACGTATGTCAGAGTTGGCTTCATACAGGGTGGTGCCTCTAATGAATCCTCTGGAGTTTCTTGAAGTTTGGCTCGAGAATCGTGATTTAATTAGGGCGATGGCCGGAATCCTGACAGAGCGTTTCTCAAACTCTGTGCGTGCTCTCACCAAACCAGTCCTTACCCCCGGTTGAATCGCACCCCTGCATAGGACCAACTTAAGAGCTGCAGTGATTCGCTTAACAACTACAGCAAGGAAAATCATTACATGGGGGAAACTCACTTAACAGCTGTCTCACTTAGCAACAAGAAAAGCTGAGCTGAACTGTGGTCGTTAATTCGAGGACTACCCGTGATTCCTCATATCCAGGCCCAATTCTGGTCAAACCCTTGGTGGCTGGGGGAATTCCAGGAGTTGAAGTCCATCCTTCTTCGGCCTGACAAGGTTGCCTAAAGATATGTCAGGTTTATTTCTTGAAAGGGGACGCTAACAAGGTTAGATCCCGGTTAGGGCTCGGTTTTGGGAAGGTGACGCCAGGCATGGTTTGCTCCACAGGTGAGAGAGTTGAAGTCCCTGGGCTTTGAAGAGCGGGGCCCTGCCTTACAGGCCCTGTACGAGAACAACGGCGACTTATGGCGGGCCCTGGTGCAGCTGCAGCGGGCCCGCCTGGCGCCTTTCCACCAGAGGCTCTGGGAGAGCGAAGACCCTCCGGTGAACTTCCAGAGCGCCGACCGACAGGTAAGCAGGAGAGGAAGGGAAGGGAACCCCGGGCCGGAGATCCAGCGGGAGGCACCCCTGGTCCTTTTTCCGTCTCGTTCTTCGCCAGGCGCTGCTGCGTCGTCTCCTGGCCTCGCTGTCTCTGCCCAGCTGGGGCCGGGCCGAGCTGGTGGTCTCATTGATGCTGGAGCAGCCGGACGAAGGCTGGGAGCTGTCGGACATCGTGGAGGCTGTCAAGGCCTCCCCAAACCGCGACTTCATCAAACGCTTGCTCAGCTGGGAGTGCGCCGTCTGCAGCCTGGCCTTGCCGCGGAACAAGGTACCGACGTGCAACTTTCGTCCATGCTGGGGCTTGGTTGACTGCGTCCGACCCGTCATTCAGTTTGGGTCACCACAATGTAAAACAATATGTTGAAAGTCTTTTAGGAAGAGTGCAGAGAAGAGCAACAAAGATGATTAGGGGAATGGAGGCTAAAACATATGAAGAACGGTTGCAGGAACCGGGCATGGCTAGTCTAGGGAAGAGAAGGACCAGGGGAGACAGGATAGCGGTCTTCCAATATTTGAGGGGCTGCCACAGAGAAGAGGGAGGGGGTCAAGCTATTTTCCAAAGCACCTGAGGGCAGGATGAGAAGCAATGGGTAGAGACTAATCAAGGAGAGAAGCAATTTAGAACTAAGAAATTTCCTGATGGTTAGAATAATTAGATCAATGGAATAACTTGCCCCCAGAAGTTGTGAATGCTCCAATACTGGAAGGTTTTAAGAAGAGATTGGACAACCTTTTGTCTGAAATGGTATTAGGGTTTCTTGCCTGACCAAGGGGTTGGACTAGATCAGGAGTCACCAACCTTTTGGACCTCAGGGACCACCAAACTCATAATTTTAAATCCCAAGGACCACTAACCAGTTCTGTGGGCGTGGCCTAATTTATGGGTGTAGCTTGGTGGTCATGTGACTGGCTGGGCATGGGTTGTATGTAAATATTATATAAATATAGATTTCTTTTATAAGAAAGAGCAACTTTTACCCCAAATCAGAAAAAGCAGGCAGGCAGATTGAGTTGCTTACAGAATTACAGATTCACTCAGAAATCTATCTATCCGCCATCGGCTAGTTCAGTCTGTCACACAAAATTTGCTTGCAAGCAAACTCACAACACACCATATATGTAAATATTGGATCTTTTATTTAAAAAGAGCAACTTTTACCCAAAATCAGGCAAAGCAGGCAGGTAAGATTGAGTTGCTCACAGAATCATTCAGTGATCTATCTATCCGCCATCAGCTAGCTCAGTCTCTCAAATTTGTTTGCAGTGAGTCTGCGCAGAATAATAGAACCCTCAGTCCTAAGCGAGGGTTGGCTGTGCTTAAAAGCAGAGCCGAGGATCTAAAGACTAGCTAAGAAAGCAAGAAATCCAGCCATATCCTGCTTCCTAGCTAATCTAAATCTCCCGGCACAGCAGAACAAGATGATGGTCGGAAAAAGGAAAAATAGCAACTTAGCAGGCAAGTTTGCCTGGTGACGAGTGAGTGGGCGGGGAGGGATTCCGTGGGCCATGCGGGTTTCCGCAGGCCAATTTCTGCGCAGCCTGGATTAATTGCTTTGGGGGGAGTGCTCTGGGGGTGAGATTTCTCTTCGGCCCACCAAAATTTTCTCACGGCCGACCAGTGGGCCGCCGCGGCCCACCGGTTGGCGACCGCTGGACTAGAAGACCTCCAAGGTCCCTTCCAACTCTGTTAACCTGTCAGTCCTTCTCTCTTCAGATGCAGTCACTAACGTCGTGCGAGTGTACAATTTGTCCGGAGTGTTTTGCTTTGCACTTCACCATTGCCGTAAAGGAGAAACACATCACGGATTTAGTGTGTCCAGCTTGCTCCGAGCCGGAGATCAGCGATGAAACTGAACTTCTAAATTATTTCTCTACTCTTGATATCCAGGTGATGCTTCTCCTATCCCATTTCTCCCCTCATTTCTCTGATTTTGTACCAGTGTATTTTTATTTTATTTTTTTAAAAGAGTTTATTTATATATATTTTTTAACATCCATAAGTGCTTTATGAACCGCGTATTATCTGTTGCAATTTGCTTACAAAGTAATATATAATATAACAATATATTAAACAGACGACATACCAAATAGAATTTTTCCGATTTCTAATTTCTACTTCTGTTGACAAACTATTTATAAAATAAGTCCCCATGTTTGAAAATATTCTGTATCTTCTTTATCTTTTTTTCTTTAATGTCAACCTATCCATTTCTGCACAATCTAGTTTTTTTTTTTAAATTACATCTTCTATGGGCTTGTCCATGCATATACAATTGTTGCTCCCATCAAGACAGGTAATATTAAATATATATTCCCTTTATCATATTTTTGTGGTACTATGCCTAACAGAAATATTTCTGGCTTATAATCTATGCGTTGCTTTAACATTTTTTCTAACCGTGTATGTATTTTCGCTTTTGGACATGTCCACCACATATGATGATATGTGCCCAATGTCTGATTATATTTACATTTGGCAGACATGTTTTAAAACATCTTTGCCAGTCTTGCTGATGGCAAATACCACCTATAAAACATTTTATACAATTTTTCCTTAGATTTAGTTGCCATTGTCAATTTATAATTTCTATCCCAAAGTTTTTGCTGCTTGTCTAGTTCTATAGTATATCCCAAAAATTTTTTGTCCATGTTATCATTGTTTCTTTCACCTGTTCATCTTCCATTTTTAGGCTTAATAAAAGCTACAGTATTTATTTTATTTATTTAACTTTTCATCTGTGGCTAATAATACTCTAGTTTTGAGTGTTCAAATTTAAAGTAATCTTATCTATTTTATAATATATGAAAATAGCACCAGAAGAGGGAAGGAAAAGGGAGGAGGAAGAAGTGTAGGATAAAGGGAACAAAAAAATGAGAAGCATTAACTTCCTTTTGGGCGTAGTAGAATAAGCGAATAACATAGAGTAAGTATCAGCTTTCAGTTCAGAACTGGTTTCCAAGTGGAAATGAAACTAGACAGAAGTTCCTGCCTTGCAGTTATTTATTTTATTTATTTAAACAAATCGATAGAACCACCCAGCTTAAACCTAGCTGACCAGTTAACAAGGCTTAAAATTTTTTAAAATATCATAAAAATATCATTAAAACAAGCCATTAAAACTATCCAATTTGCCATTCTGTGCCAACTCCATCCCTTTCTCCATCCATGGAGGAAATTGGCACATCCAAAGTTATCTCTGTTGTCTGCACACAGGTGGCCCTCGACTTATGACTACAAAATTGCTAAGTGTGACATTTATTAAGGGAGTTTTGCCCCACTTTACGACCTTTCCTGCCACCGTTGCTAAGGGAATAGCTGCAGTTGTTAAGTGAGTCGCATGGTTATTAAGTGAATCCGGCTTGCCCCATTGACACTGTTTGTCAGAAGGTCGCAAAAATGGGACTGTCATAAATATGAGTCAGTTGCCGAGCGTCTGAGTTTTGGCTATGTGACTGTGGGGGATGCTACAACGGTTGTAAGTGTGAAAAGAGGTCATAAGTCACTTTTTTCAGTGCTGTTGTTAACGGTCACTAAACGAGTTGTTGTAAATAGAGGATGAGCTGTATAGCAAAGTTACAAAAATGTCTTTCGAGGCCCTCATGCATCAAACCCACAAAAAAGTCTTTCTGGGGTCTTTTTTTAGTTTAGTTTATTGTCATTGCACCTCCAGGGGTGGGATTCTACCAGTTTGCACCTATTCGCTAGAACCGGTTATTAACATTCTAAGCAGTTTGGAGAACCAGATATTAGAAGAAATTACTGGCCTAATCCTGTAAGGAAGGCAGGAAGGAAACATTCTGGTGTTGCTTACAGAAACTGCCTCTCCGTTAACCCTTTTTACATTCTTGGCAGGACTAGACTTCCTATCTCAGGAACTTCTCTGGAGTTTTTTTTCCCCCTCCTTTGCTGGTATTTTGCTTGGGTGGAGTGACCATTCAAAGTTACAATGGCGCCGAAAAAAGTGACTTATGACCATTTTTCACACTTACGACTGTTGCAACATCCCCACAGTCATGAGATGCGTGCTTGAATGTGAGTGATATTGAGCTGGCCACGCCCAGCCAATAACATGACCACCAAGCCACGCCCACCCAGTCACACGCCCACCTACTAAGCCACGCCCACAGAACCGGTTGTTACAAAATTTGAATCCCACGCCTGTGTACCTCAGATGACCAAATTAAATGCCATCTTCAGTATACATTATATTATAACTATACATATAAAAACACAAACACACACCCTTTGCATTCTGTACAGCTGAATTCACATTGATATAATTGATATAATTCATATTGTACGATACAGTAGAATTCAATAGAGTTACTGCTTTGGTTGAGAGATGTCCGGTTGATCCTTTGCAAACTTTTTGGGGGTACAGATCCCCTCAATTTTTTTAACATTGGATTTCTCCACAGTTGCGCAGTTGTTTGGATCAAGAGACTTATGACCTGTTCCACAAGAAGCTGACCGAACATGTACTAATGCAGGACCCCAAATTTCAGTGGTGCACCCATGTGAGTAGCCCCTCGGTTTGATTTTGTTTCTTTTTTTAATGTATTATTTTATTTATACATTTTTCTTTAACATACATAAGTGCTTAGTAAACAGCGTACTGTCTGAGTCCATTTCCTTAAATAATAATAATAATAATAATAATAATAATAATAATAATAATAATAATAATAATAATATTTACTTGTACCTAATGATACCATTTCCCTGAAAATACGACCTACCCTGAAAGTAAGTCCTAGCTTGATTTTTTTACATGTGTGCCCAATATAAGCCCTACCCTCCAAAATAAGCCCTAATTAAGATCCCGCCCACTCCAGGTACACAGGTAAAAATAAAGGTCAGGTGGGGATGGGGAAGTGGACCTCCAGGGAACAGATGGCCACCTTTCCTAGGGTCTTCCCGGTGGGGATCAGGTGGCTGTATTATCCATGAGGCCACTAGGGATGACGGGAGTGGTAGTATCATGCATCAGTAGGCTTCCTGGCTGGGGAACATGGGTGTCCGAGACTGGTCTGATCACCTAAGAAGACTGTAGAAATAATAGGTTTCCTGCATTGCCTTTTTTTAAATTTGATTGGTTTCTACAGAAATTTTGATCCAGAATTTTGGATTATTGTTATCGGTCCAGTGCTTAAGGAGCCAGGCTAGAAGCCAGGAGACTGGGAGTTCTAGTTCTGCCTTAAACATGAAAGCAGGCTGGGTGACTTTGGACCAATCACCATAGTTGTAATCCACCCTAGGCATGAAAGCTGGCAGGGTAATTTTGGGCCAATCACCAGGAAACTGGGAGTTCTAGTCCTCCCTTAGTTTCGATAGCCAGATGGGTGACTTTGGGCCAGTCACTAGGAGATGGGGAGTTCTAGTCCATCCTAGGCACGAAAGCTGGCAGGGTAATTTTGGGCCAATTGCTAAGAGACTGGGAGTTCTAGTTCTGCCTTAAGTACGATGGCCAGATGGGTGACTTTGGGCCAGTCACTAGGAGATGGGGAGTTCTAGTCCATGTTACTCATGAAAGCTGGCTGGCTAACTTTGGGACAATCGCCAGGAGACTGGGAACTCTAGTGCCGCCTTAGGCACGATACCAGATGGGTGACTTTGGGCCAGTCCCCCCTCCACAGCCCAAACCACCTTGCAGGGTCGTTGTTGCAGGGAAAATAGAACAGTTGAGTAATTAGATAGGTTCAACAGCTCCTTATAAAATAATCAAGACGGGGTAGAAATCAATAAATAGTGAACATCCATTCATCCCCAAGCGGACTAGGAGCTGGTTGCTTTAAAAAGACAAGTCAAAATGTCCAGGTCATCATCGGAATAAGATGTAAGGACTCCATCGGATTTAATTTCTTTTTTTATTTAAGGACAGTCTCTGCATCCACTTCCCAGAGTCAAGAAAGATCTGATCCCAGCCCGGGCTAAAAAGGATTTTTTTTCTCTCTCTCTCCTTGTCCTTAGTGCTCTTTCGGTTTCATTTACGAATCGGAGCAGCTGGAAGCGAAATGCCCGCAATGCCGGAAATGTTTCTGCGTCCAGTGCAAACGCCAGGTTGGTAAGCCTTTGGTGTGGAAATATTTGTCGAAGACAGTACAGCCTGCCTGAGCAGGGGGTTGGACTAGAAGACCTCCAAGGTCCCTTCCAACTCTGTTATTCTACCCTATATTTAAATTCAGTAGCTGGAACTCTGAAGGGTTGCACCGTAAGTCAGTTCACAACAGTTACTGAAATGTATTTGAATTTAGTAAGCTAGAAAAAGGTGGAATAGATAGCACCACCCACTAGATGGACTCGCAACTGGCTGGCAAACCCTACTCAACGAGTAGTCCTTAATGGGTCTAAGTCTACATGGAGGAAAGTAAGCAATGAGGTGCCACAAGGTTCTGTCTTAGGCTCAGGACTCTTCAATATCTTAACGACTTAGATGAGGGAATAGGAGGGGAACTTACCAAATTTGCAGATGAAAGTAAGCTGGCAGGAATAGCCAACACCCAAGAAGATAGGCTCAAGATCCAGATGGATCTTGACAGACTAGAACACTGGGCCGTATCTAATAAAATGAAATTCAATGTAGAGAAAAGTAAAGACCTACACTTAGGCATGAAAAACCAAAAGTACACATATAGACTGGGTGAAACCAGGCTCAATAGCAGTAACTGTGAGAGGGATCTTTGAGTCTTAGTGGACAACTAGTTAAATATGAGCCAGCAGTGTGCAGCAGCAGCCAAAAAAGCCAATGCAACCCTAAATTGTATTAAGAGAGGGATACAGTCAAGATCAAGGGGAGTACTAATACCACTCTATAAAGCTTTAGTAAGACCACACTTAGAGTACTGCATCCAGTTTTGTTCATAACATTATAAAAAAAGAGGTTGAGCCTCTAGAAAAAGTGCAGAGAAGAGCAACCAGGATGATTAGAGGACTGGAGGCTAAAACATACAATGAACGGTTGCAGGAACTGGACCTGGCTAGTCTAGTGAAGAGAAGGACCAGGGGAGACAGGATCTCCCCTATCCAGAGAGGAGGAGGGGGGTCAAGCTATTTTCTAAAGCACCCGAAGGCCAGACAAGGAATAATGGATGGAAACTGAACAGGGAAAGATTTAATCTGGAAATAAGGAGCAACTTTCTGACAGGGAGAACCATCAACCGATGGAACGGAAGTTGCCCTCGGAAGTTGTGCCATCACTTGAGACTTTCAGGAAGACGTTGGGCTGCCATTTGTCAGAAATGGTGTAGGGTCCCTTCCAACTCTGATTATCTGTTATCTGTTATAAGTAGCTCGGATTGGATGTTGGGTTGATGGCCTGAGCTCCGAGCTCGGCGATTTGGGTTGCAAACGCTTCGTCACTGTCCGTTCACTTTGAAGTGGGCTCATCTGTCAGACAAGCCCAATTCGAAGCGCACTGACGACGTCTCCTCAGACGGTGACAAAATGTTTGCAGCTGTTCTGTTCTAGGCCTCCCCCAAAAGCACTAAGTCGATTCTGAGTCCCGGCAAAAAACTCTTTTATTACATTCATGCGAATGTATTTCATTCACAGTCAGCCAACAGCTTGGCAAACAGTCTTGCAAAGGTATTCTAATTAGCTCAGACCTTTATCAATCCTGGAAGACTGCTTGGTATAATTCCACACTCAGTGCTGACAGGGAAGGTCTGGGTTATACAGACAAATCTTCATGAGGCTGGAACGAACGAGCAAATTGTTTCCTGCAAAAGCCCCCTCCGCTTTTGCTTCTGTTTTAATCCTGATGGGAGGGGCCATTCATCGTCCAAATGTGGCCTTACTCCCACATCGACCCCTGAGTTCTCAATTGTGCCTTCCTTTTGGCAGCTCTGCGCATGCGCAGGCTGGGAACTGGTTCCAGAAGCTTCCCCGCCTCACTGCTGTCCAAGCCCAAAGGCAGCTGATGACTGCCAGCCTGCCCTGGCCCCATCTCTGCCTCCGATGCAGAGCCCTTCCTCAGCCTCCAGGACTGGCCTGGGTTCCTCCCCAGCCTCCTCACTACCGTCCGATTCTGCTGCCAGCTCTGCCAGTTACCGGCAGGCCACAACAGCAACCAAATCGCCAAGCTCGGAGCTCAGGCCAACAGCCCACAGAACGGTTATAGCGGATTGGTCGGAAAGAGCTAGCGCATGCCCGAAGCAATCTAAGCTTCTGTTTGTTTGAGGTTGCTTGGCCTCTTCTCCTGTTGGGGAACAGGAGGATGGAAGGCTAAATGCTGAATTTGGGGTGTCTTTTTTTTTCTTTCTTCCGCGGCGACAGTGGGAGCCCCAGCATCAGGGTCTGACCTGCGAAGCGTTCCTGGAATGGAAGCGAACCAACGACCCTGAATACCAGGCGCAAGGCTTGGCAATGTATCTCCAGGAGAACGGCATCGGTAAGGGTTTTGCCCCCAGTTTCATTTTGGGACACGCCGAGAAACTTGAGGTAGCTTTGAGCCAACTTGAGTTTCCTACACTAAGCATAGAGCTGGATTCTAATGCTCCCACTTCCTATCCCCAATGCTTGGGAGTCTCTCCTCAACTTGCTGCTTTGGCCTGGGGTTGGACTAGAGGACCTCCAAGGTCCCTTCCAGCCCTATGATTCTGTGATAGAGACAGTGTCGTCTAGTAGTTAAGGCAGCAGGCTGGAAAGCAGGAGCCCGTGAGTTCTAGTCCCACCTTAGCCGTGAAAGTCGGCTGGGTGGCTTTGGGCCAGTCACCACAAGGCAGAGAGTTCTAGTCCTGCCTTAGGTACAATAGCCAGATGGGTGATTTTGGGCCAGTCACTAGGAGATGGGGAGTTCTAGTCCATGTTAGACACAAACATTGTCTAGCTAACTTTGGGCCAATTGCCAGAAGATTGGGAATTCTAGCCCCACCTTAGGCAAATAGCATGATACGTGACTTTGGGCCAATTATTAGGAGTGGGAGTTCTAGTCCGTGTTAGGCATGAAAGCTGGCTAGCTAACTTTGGACCAATCACCAGGAGGCAGAGAGTTCTAGTCCTGTCTTAGATATGAAGGCCAGCTGGGTGACTTTGGGATAATCACCAGGAGACAGGGAGTTCTAGTTCCGCCTCAGCCATGAAAGCCAGATGGTTGACTTCGGGCCAGTCCCTCTCTCTCAGCTGAACCCACCTCACAGGGTGGTTGTTGTGGGGAAAATAGGAGGAGGAAAGTTTATCGGTTATGTTTTTCACCTTGAGTTACGTGTGAAAATAATAACAGGCGGGAAACAAGCCAAGGAGTAAAAATCCCTTTTCCTCCTCTTCTTCCAGCTTGTCCCAAATGCAAGTTCTCGTACGCCTTGGCTCGAGGGGGTTGCATGCACTTCCAGTGTTCCCAGTGCAGGCACCATTTCTGCAGCGGATGCTACGGGACGTTTTATGCCTCCAACGTAAGGATGCTCAGGGATTGTGTGTTTGCGGGGCAACTCTGGAACTCGGTACCCTGTTGCTATTCATTCTCCCCCTGTGGGCCTTGTAGCGGTGAATTTGGGGAACGGAGGCAGAGATGGTTAACAAAACCACAGGAAAAATAAGATACAGGTAGTCCTCAAACGTACGACCACAATGGAACCCAAACTTTCCATCGCTAATAAGCAAAACTGAGTTTCGCCCCAGTTTACAACCTTTTGCCACCGTTGCTAAGGGAATCCTTGCCGATGTTAAGTGAGCAATGAGCCCCGGGCAATGGTTGTTCAGTGAATCTGGCTTCTTCCTTCAAATTACTTGTCGCAAAAGGGGATCACGTGACCCCAGGGGACACTATGACCGTCATAAATATGAGTCGGTTGCCAAGTGTCCAGATTTTGATCCGGCGGCCAATGGGGATCCTGCAACGGTCGTAAGCAGGAAAAATGGTCATAAGACCCCCTTTTTTTTCCAATGCTGTGGTGACTTGAATGTTCGAGGACTATCTACCGTGTGAGAAAGCAACTTCAAAATGCTGGAATTCTGAGATATTGATAACAGGTGTTGCCACAAGATCAGGAAAATATGTTTCTTTCTCATTTTTTAATCAATTTTATTAATTTCCTATTAATTACATTACTTAGTGCTTAATATACTCATTGTGTTGTCTGGGTATTTGATTTGCTTATCAATGCAAATGCTATTCTTCCTCTCCATCCCATTTTCCCAACCGCTAGTAAAGTAAATTCCAAGTTTGATAATATTCTGTGTCTTCTTTTCTGTTTGATTTTCAGTCGTAGGTCTGTCCACTTCTGCGCAGTCTAATATCTTCTTAATTATCTCTTCATCTGGAGGTGTTTCTTCACCTTTCCAATATTTTTCTGTTTGTCTTCTCTTGCATCCGGAATTGTCATGGCAGATTTGAAATTGCGGACGTTTTTTTCCCCCTCATTATCTTGTCTTCCTGGCCCAGATTCATGTTTTTGTTAACTTTTCCATAATTTGGAAAGTTCAAGGCCCTCCTCTCTACTGTTCTTTCTCTCCGGATACCGTGTTTCCCCGAAAATAAGACCCTGTCTTATTTTTTATTTTATTTTTTGCCACCAAAAAAGGCACCAGGTCTTATTTTCGGGGGATGTCATCCACTGACTAACCTCACTTGCACGCATCGCCCCCGGCCTCCTTTTAACTGTCAGAGGCCTTCAGGAGCTTCTTCTCCAGCCGGCAAGGCTTTCCTGAAGGCCCCGACAGCTGATCGATCCTGAGCTTTGCTCTCAGCTCCAGAGGCGTTCAGGAAAGCCTTGCCGGCTGCAGAAGAAACGGGCCGGCAAGGCAGGTGTCGGGGTGTGCGAGGCCTGGCTACAACTGTCCAAAGGTGAGTAGTAGGGCAGCTCCACCACCACCCACCATCCCCACCCTAGCTTAATTTTTACGCGTCCACTCTGGAGTGGGCGAGATCTTAATTAGGGCTTATTTTGGGGGGTAGGGCTTATATTGGGCGCATGTGTAAAAATCAAGCTAGGACTTACTTTCGGGATAGGTCGTATTTTCGGGAAAACGATATTATTTGACAACGTTCCCTTGTAATTCTTCCAAATTGTAGTTACTTTTCATGTTTAAGGGGGGGTTACAACTTAGTTCCAGTTTTTCAGAGGAGGTGAGCTAGGTTGGAAAAAATATATATAAATTGGTATTTATCACACATCTGTTAGAAAGAGAGGCTAGCATTCCCTATAGAATGGAGTAATAACTCCTCGAATTACATTATTTTACTTATTGGTTATTTGAAGTTACAACAGCAGTGGAAAAAGTGACTTACGATCATTTATCACACTACAGCATCCCCTGTGTGACTTGTTTTTATGACGGTCACAGTGTCCCCATTTTGCAACCTCCTGACAGAGAAAAGCCCATGGAAATCCACTTAACAACTGCGTCACTAAGTTAACCGCTTCGCTTAACGACCATGTCAAGAAAGGCCGTCAAAAGGGACCAAAGCTCCCTGGACAAAATGTCTCACTTGGACACGCGTGACAGAAATTTTGCCCAAGCTGAAATATTGGGCTCGGTTGTGGTCGTAAATCGAGGACTGCGTGTAATTTTCATGTAGTTGGAATTGGTGGGCAGTTCAACCATTTTCCTACCCTGGTTTTTTATTATTATTTTTTTTTCCCCTCATCTCTGCCAGAAATGCCCGATACCGCACTGCCCAATCCGGCGGTCCCTCCACGGACACCACCCACGCGACTGCCTCTTCTACCTGCGGGACTGGGGCGTGCCACGTCTGCAGAAGCTCCTCCAGGTGGGTTGGGCGTGGGGGGGCGGTGGGGGGGGCTTCAGGAGCGGGGAAGAGGGGTGTGTGGAAGCCAAGGGGGCTTATAGGGGGGACAGGCCTCTTGGGAGACTAACTGGGGTTCTCTTTCCTTCTCTCCACTCCAGGATAACAACGTTG
The DNA here is from genome assembly GCF_049901715.1 of Pseudonaja textilis. Classification (NCBI taxonomy): domain Eukaryota; kingdom Metazoa; phylum Chordata; class Lepidosauria; order Squamata; family Elapidae; genus Pseudonaja; species Pseudonaja textilis. The sequence continues at coordinate 126,346,348 of NC_142008.1, read as the reverse complement.
CCTTCAACACAGACCCCCCCGCGGGGACCCGGGCCACACCCGGAGGTGCGTGTGACCAAGTTGCTGGGAAGCTCACCTGTCCTGTCCTGGCTATGTTTTAAGTCCTGAATGAAAGCTTTCACCTTCAAATATTTCACTTTACATCACTGCTCTCTACTGTACTCCACTCCACTTTATTTTACTTCACTTTATTTTATTTTACTTCACTTCATTTTACTTCACTGCGCTTTATTTTACTTTATTTTATTTTACTTCACTTTATTTTACTTCACTTTATTTTATTTTATTTTACTTCATTTCATTTTACTTTATTTTACTTTCCTTCACTTCATTTTTCTTTACTTAACTTGACTTTATTTTATTTTACTCCACTTCATTTTACTTTATTTTACTTTACTTCATTCTACTTTATTTTACTTCACTGCGCTTTATTTTACTTTATTTTATTTTACTTCACTTTATTTTACTCCACTTCATTTTACTTCATATTACTTCACTGCGCTTTATTTTACTTTATTTTATTTTACTTCACTTTATTTTACTTCACTTTATTTTATTTTATTTTACTTCATTTCATTTTACTTTATTTTACTTTCCTTCACTTCATTTTTCTTTACTTAACTTGACTTTATTTTATTTTACTCCACTTCATTTTAGTTTATTTTACTTTACTTCATTCTACTTTATTTTACTTCACTGCGCTTTATTTTACTTTATTTTATTTTACTTCACTTTATTTTACTTCACTTTATTTTATTTTATTTTACTTCATTTCATTTTACTTTATTTTACTTTCCTTCACTTCATTTTTCTTTACTTAACTTGACTTTATTTTATTTTACTCCACTTCATTTTACTTTATTTTACTTTACTTCATTCTACTTTATTTTACTTCACTGCGCTTTATTTTACTTTATTTTATTTTACTTCACTTTATTTTACTCCACTTCATTTTACTTCATATTACTTCACTGCGCTTTATTTTACTTTATTTTATTTTACTTCACTTTATTTTACTTCACTTTATTTTATTTTATTTTACTTCATTTCATTTTACTTTATTTTACTTTCCTTCACTTCATTTTTCTTTACTTAACTTGACTTTATTTTATTTTACTCCACTTCATTTTAGTTTATTTTACTTTACTTCATTCTACTTTATTTTACTTCACTGCGCTTTATTTTACTTTATTTTATTTTACTTCACTTTATTTTACTTTATTTTACTCCACTTCATTTTACTTTATTTTACTCCACTTCATTTTACTTTATTTTACTTCACTGCGCTTTATTTTACTTTATTTTATTTTATTTTACTTCACTTTATTTTACTCCACTTCATTTTACTTCATTTTACTTCACTGCGCTTTATTTTACTTTATTTTATTTTATTTCACTTTATTTTACTTTATTTTACTCCACTTCATTTTACTTTATTTTACTTCACTGCGCTTTATTTTACTTTCTTTTATTTTACTTCACTTTATTTTACTTTATTTTACTCCACTTCATTTTACTTCATATTACTTCACTGCGCTTTATTTTACTTTCTTTTATTTTACTTCACTTTATTTTCCTTTCCTTCACTTCATTTTTCTTTACTTAACTTGACTTTATTTTATTTTACTCCACTTCATTTTACTTTATTTCCCTTCCTTTTTACCTTTATAGAGAGTCCTTGTTGTACGATCACAATTTAGCCCAAACTTTTTAAGTCAGACGATGGTTCAGCAAATCTTGCTCCGTTTTTTTGACCTTTTTTGCTGCAGTTGTGAAGTGAATCATTGCCGTTGTTAAGCTAGTCACACGGCCGTTAAATGAATCCGGCTTTCCCGTTGACTTTTGCTGAACCACTGCCTCGCTTAGCAACACGAGTGTTGGGCTCCATTGCGATCGTAGGTCGAGGGCTTCCTGTCGTCCCGATCCAATGAGGGAACGGGCAGGCTTCAACCGTTGGGGTCCTCCCCTCTGCATGCAGGTGGATGTCGGGTTATGGAGCAGAAAGAAACCCTGGACGGCTTGAAGGATGAACCGTGCGGCAAAGAGACTCCGGCCGGATATGCTGGCCTTTGCGAGTGAGTAAAACCCCTTTGTGGGTTCCTCCTCTTCCTCATCCGCCACTTCCAGACCTGGGGGCTGTTGACTCTCCATCCGAGGGCTGACAGATGGCCTAGTCTTTCTCCCCTCTTTGGAAGAGCTTTGTAGCTCCCGCTGCCTTAAGAAAGTTCAAAACGTTCTCCAAGATCCATCTCATCCTGGGCACCCTTTTTTTTTTTTAAACTATTACCATCTGGCAGACGGTACAGAATAATAATAAAAACAAGGACAAATAGGCTGAAAAACAGCTTCTAATCCCAGGGCAGTGGCTCTTTTGAATTATAGTGTATATAGTGCAATATGAATGCAATATCAGGGGGTTTTCAGTTCAGTTGTATAGAATGCGAAGGAGGTATGTTTTGTGTTTTATTTTTATAGCTATAATGTACACTGAAGATGGCATTTAATTTCGTTATATGAGGTGCAGTGACAATAAAGTAAACTAAGCTAAACTCTCCATCTGAGGGCTGGTGGACAGCCCAGGTTTCCCCCTCCTCCTCCTCCTCCCCGGTCTTGGGAGTTGATCTTGATGACCTCTGGGGACTCCCATCTCTATGATTCCGGAGGGACCAGCAAGGTTTTAACTCAAGGCCGGATGCAGCCTGTGGGGTGCTTAGATCTGCCTCGCAGTGTCTCTGCAAGCAAAAACAAACCAAAAACACAACCAAAGGATAAATGTTTCCCCTTTTTACATTATAAATGTTTCCCCTTTTAGCATCCTAGAAGGGACAGGAAAGGATAAGAGGAAAGAGGGAGGACAAAGAAAAAGAAGGAAAGAGGAAAAGGAAGGAAGGAAGGAAGGAAGGAAGGAAGGAAGGAAGGAAGGAAGGAAGGAAGGAAGGAAGGAAGGAGATTATAATGAGAGGGAGGGAGGGTCTGAGGGAGGTCCTGTCTTAGTACTTGGCCACCACAGGTGCCCCCCTGCAACACGAGTGATGTTGAGCTGGCCGCGCCCCCCCCGCCCCCCCCAAGGTCAAACACAACTCTGATGTGGCTCTCAATGAAATTGAGTTTGACACCCCTGTTTTAACTAGATCAATGGCCTCCAAACATGGCAATTTTAAGACTTGTGGACTTCAACTCCCAAAATTCCTGGCCAGCATGAGGAATTCTGGGAGTTGAAGTCCACAAGTCTTAAAATTGCCAGTTTTGGAGACCCTGAGCGAGATGGTGGTTCTAACAAGGGGGTCTAGAGACCTGGTGAGCCGTGGCTTCATGGGGGGGAGGGGCAGGAGACCTGAGGGTCACACTGATGGATTTCTTGATTTCCTCCCCTCCCCCCCAGGGCGCACTACAAGGAATACCTAGTCAGTCTGATCAACAGTCATGCTCTGGATCCCGCCGTCTTCTACACCTTGCAGGAGGTGGAGATCGTATGCCGGAGACACCTCACGGCTGCCCAGCTGCTTCCCAGGGGACCGACGGAGGACGAGGAAGCATATCGCAGGCGCCTGATCCAGGTGAACCTTCTCCTCTTCTGTTGGTCTAGAGGTCTTCTTGCTTGGGTTCCTTCTCCAATCGTTGGGATGCCTTTTGGTCACCCTGTTTGAACAAGGCGGTTGGACTACCTGTGTTTCCCCGAAAATAAGACCCTGTCTTATATTTTTTTGCCACCAAAAAAGGCACCAGGTCTTATTTTTGGGAAATGTCATCCACTGACTAACCTCACTTGCGCGCGTCACCCGCAGCCTCCTTTTCGCTGTCAGAAGCTTTCAGAAGCTGCTTCTTCTATGGCCAGCAAGTCTTTCCTGAAGGCCTCTGCAGCCAATAACAGAGCTCTAGATCGATCCGGAGCTTTGTTATCAGCTACAGAGGCCTTCAGGAAAGCCTTGCCAGCTGCCGAAGAAATGGGCCGGCAAGGCAGGTGTCGGGGTATGTGTGAGGCCTGGCTGCAACTGTCCAAAGGTAAGTAGTAGGGCAGCTTCATACACACCCATCCCCACCCTAGCTTAATTTTTACCCGTGCGCCCTGGAGTGGACGGGTCTTAATTAGGGCTTATTTTGGGGGGGTAGGGCTTATATTGGGCTCGTGTAAAAATCAAGCTAGGGCTTACTTTTGGGGTAGGTCGTATTTTCAGGGAAATTGTAGAAGACCTCCAAGGTCCCTTCTAACTCTTATTCTTCTGTAGGTTCTAAGGGACGAAGTTCCTCTTAACTTGGAGATCTCACGGAGACGGAAATAAACCGAGAAGGAGAAGCTGTGAGCTTCCAAGCGGATGGAGAACAGAAGAAGACACGTTGTGTTTGGAGAATTTCCGACTGATGGTTCTTGGTGGGGCCTCCTGAGAGGCAGTCTTAAAGCCATCCCTACTCTCTAACCACTAGGTTGCCTTTAAGGGTTGTGTTGCTCTACGCCTTGTTTCTTTCTTCTGTCTTGTGTGATGCGCAGCCAGAGGTGTCCTCGTTGTGACCGGTTAGAATAAAGATGTCCAACGATGGCAATTTTAAGACCCGTGGACTTCAACTCCCAGAATTCCCCAGCCAGTGAATTCTGGGGAACTCAAGAAGAGTCTGTCTGGGGAACTCTGGGAATTGAAGTCCACAAGTCTTAAAAGTTGCCAAGATTCCTGAAAACAAAAAAAAAATTTTAGATTTTGTCCTAACACTGTCAGCAAGTTTTTGATTTTAATCTTAATAGATTTGTGGGGGCAGGAAAAATTTACTGGTGAGCCGAATAGATGCTTTACTTCAATTGAAAATTTCTTGTTCCTTGAACAAATTCCATTTGTTCCTGCAGTTTTAATTCCATTTCTTCTTTCAGCCTGCATGTCTCCTGGGAAATGCATCGGTCTGAATAAAATGTATTTTGGTAAACGAGACTCTCTTTTTTTGCTATCATTAATATGGTCCCAGCGTTTAGATTTTGCCACTGACCAAAAACAGTTGTTAAAATACATTTCTGAGTTGTCTCTTTTTCCTCTTCTCCAAATTTGTGGAGAGCTTCTGCTAATTTGGAGTTTGTTGATACGAATTAAATACCAATGAAATCTCAGAGAAGTTTCTAAATTGTAACACCTTATTTATTTAAATAGTAAATTCATGAAATTTGCAGTACCATGCAGTCAACGTGGAATCATTTTCCTACTTTCTCCTAGAGAATTTGGTTCAAATGTTTAGGTATCTAGGGAGTCAATTGTCCAAATAATGGCTATTTCCCACAAGTTTCTTTCTTACAGAGTTATTGAATCAAATCAACCTTTATTATCAGTACAACATGCATACAGTGAGATTGGCTGAGCCTCCCTTCGTGCACACACACACCCAGCACAACTCACAGTGGACAGAAAGTCAGTGAATCCTACTAACAAACACACAATCTTATTACACCATGTGAACTTATTGCACAACGCGCCAGCCCTGCAAGTCTATCATACTATGTTGACATGAAGTTATTTTCCATTCCGAAGTCTGACAGCCCACAGATAGAAACTGTTCTTCAGCCTGTTGGTGCGGCTGGCTATGCTTCTCTATAGGCCAGACAAGGAACAATGGATGGAAACTGAACAAGGAGAGATTTAACCGGGAAATAAGGAGAAACTTTCTGACAGAACAAAACCAATGGAGCAGCTTGCCCTCGGAAGTTGTGGGAACGCCATCACTTGAGACTTTCAAAAAGAGATTGGACTGCCATTTGTCAGAAATGGTGTAGGGTCTCCTGCTTGGGCGGGGGGTTGGACTAGATGACCTACAAGGTCCCTTCCAACTCTGATTATCTGTTATCTGTTAATCTACCCAATGGTAGGAAAGTGAAGAAATGCTGACCAGGGTGTGAGTCAACCCTGAAGATTTTCCTCACTCTTCTAAGGCAGCGAGCCCTAGCGAGGTCATCTAGTGATATCAGGGAACAGCACACAATGCTGTGTTCACCACCCTCTGTAATGTCTTTCTATCCATGGCTATCAAGCCAGCATACCACACCGCAATGCAATATGTGAGGACGCTTTCTTTTGTGGACCAGTAAAAGGAGGTCATCAGTCATTGTTCCATTTTATTCTTTTGCAAGATTCTGAGGAAATGGCGTCTGTTGGGCCTTTGTGGGTTGTGTTGATTTCCAGGTGAGATCTTTGCTGATGTGATAGTAGGTATTGTGATTACTCTAGAAATTCTGCTTGCCAAAAATGATCATTCAGATACTTCCAAGAAGGGAAAACTGAAAAAGGAGAGTGAGATGAGAAAGATTAAAATCATCTTCAATAATCCTAATTACCTTCTTTCTCTATAATCTATCACATAATAAATATGTGTTAGAAAATAGAGAAAAAGATGAGATATTAGATTAGATAGATAGGTAGATATAGGAGAGAGAAATTAGAAAGATTGTATATGGATAGAAGATTAGATAGATTAGATAGATAGATAGATAGATAGATAGATAGATAGATAGATAGATAGATAGATAGATAGATAGATAGATAGATAGATAGATAGATAGATAGATAGGCAGGCAGGCAGGCAGGCAGGCAGGCAGACTGATAGATGGACAGAATGGATAGATAAGTAAATGATTAGAGAGACCGATCATAGACACAGGTAGGTAGGTAGATGATAGGCACAGATAGGCAAGCTGACAAAAATGAACAGATAATGGATGGATAGATACATAGATGAAATAGAATAGATAGATAAATACATAGATAAATATATAGATGATAGAGATGGTAGATAGCTAGATAAGAGATTTATTAGATGATAGATGATAGGCAGACAGACTGATGGTTGAGAATGATAGATAAATGATTAGAGAGAGAAATACCATATTTCACACACCCGCACAGTTTAGACAGACAGAGACGGACAGATAAGAGATAATAGGTGATGGATAGATAAATGATGAATATATAGATTGATAGGTAATAGATAAATAGGATAGGTAGACAGATAAGATGATAGAGGGATCAATGAGTGACAGAAGATAGAAAGGTATAGATGGGAGAGATTATAAACAACCCGAGAGAGAGAGAGAGAGAGATAAATGACAGACACGAAGAGATAAAAGAGACGGTGGCTAGATCTACAGGACACAGCATTCCCCTTTGAGAAAGAATAAACCCCTCATTTCATTCCTGAGCTGCAAAATATTCTTTTTTTACAGGTATTTCAACAGTTAAAAAAATAAGCCAGCCCTCTGCCGCCCCCTAATGGTGGCGATCGGAAGAGGCGACACCTGATTTCTGGGAAGGATGAAAAAGCCACGGAGAAATAGAATCGGGCGGGGGCCGAGGGGCGGACCGGAGGGAGGACAGGCGGGGCTGAGCTCGAGATCCTCTGCTTTTTGTGTGTGTGTGTGTGTGTGTGTGTGTGTTTTAAACATCGGCAGGCAGGAAGAAGGGAAGGAGAAAGAGAAGGAAAGAAAAGAAGAAGAAGAGAAGCGCGGTCAGGTACGCGATTTTTCCTCCCCGAAGTGTCTTAAACTCTTTTTTTCTTCCTTTTTGTTTTTAAAGTTTATTTACTTTTTACCCAAACGGGGACGATTTATTTATTTCTTTATTGTTTTTGGCTTGCTTGCGAGCACGATCGATTTGCCTTATTATTATTATTATTATTATTATTATTATTATTATTATTATTATTATTATTATTATTATTATTATTATTATTATTATTACTTTTGCAAACGGGCAGGTCTTTTGTTAATTTTAAATTTTATGTTTTGAAGACGGGCATAATTTAATGGGTTTTTTTTCCGTGCAAATATTTTATCCGCCCATCCGATGCTCTCTCTCTCTCTCTCTCTCTCTCTTGTCTTGCAGGCTAGGTTGCCTCGGTCTATGGAGGTACTTGTTTATTATTGTTGCGGGGGTTGTTGTTATCATCTCTTTTATTCGTTAAACATGAAACACAGTCAATTGAACATTTAAAAATGTATCACAAATACCAGTGACTGGCTCTGACGGTTGGTACGGGTTGCTGCCAGCGTCCTAGACATCAACCAAGTACTTTCTTAAAATGTACGGTGTTCTGAATATTATTACCCTGTTTCTCCAACAATATGGCCTCCCCAATAGGAAGTCCCAGCATGTTTTATAGGCATGAAATGAAATTAAGCCCCTCTCCCCAATTAAGGCCTATATTAAAACATGTGAAATGGAGGGGGGGGATGGTGTGGGGGGGCTTGCCGTTAGGAAGTACTTTTGTTGCACACTTGGATATGGTGCTGCCTGCGTTGTCCCCGATACAAAGTGCCCCACCAACTCCGAGGTCAACATCCAAGCTGTCGCCACCTGTCCACCCAAAGATGCAAGGGGGGGGGATTAAGTCAACCCCGAAAAGACAGCCTAGCCATTTTTTTCGGGGCTCAAAAAAAAAATAAGACCCGGCCTTATTATATGAGAAACACGGTATCATTATTTCTATTGCTACTTCTATTACTATTATTATTATCTTTTATTCATTAAACATGAAATTGAGTGAACTGAACATTTAAAAATGTATCACAAATATTATTATCTTTTGTTCATTAAACATAAAATTCAGTCAACTGAACATTTAAAAAGTATCACAATTATTATTATTAATAATTAATAATAATAATAACTTTTATTAAACATGAAACTCAGTCAACTGAACATTCAAAAATGTATCGTGTACATTTTAAGAAGATACTTGGTTGATACCTAGAATGCTGGCAGCAATCCATATCAACCATCACACCAGTCAATGATATATGTGATATTATTAATATTATTCATCACACAGTCAGGCAGATGTTCAAACTGGGTTTGACATTTTTGTTTTATCTATCGAATCCTTCCCAAGGACCTGGGATAGGCTGATTGGGATGTTTGACGGTAGCATAGACCATAGTAGTACAGACTATGGTCGCAGGATGGAAGCTGTCTCCAGTAAAGCTGCCGTTTATAACTGACTGATGGTGAATTTGTCAATGCCCATGGGGTTCAAATGGTGCTCCAGTTGTTTTGCAACTGCACCCAAGGCGCCTATTACTATTGGGGCTACCCTTGCTTGCCTTTGCCACAGTTGTTCTATTTCTCTTTGCAGGTATTCGTATTTTCTTAACTTCTCCAGTTCTTTCTCTTCTATTCTGCTTTATTGTTGTTGTTGTCAATTTAATCTTCAATTCAAGTCACACTTTGGGACTCATAAAAAGACTTAACAGTTTAAGGCCTAACCAAGGACCTAACACCTACCGTATTAAGGTAGCGTCTGAATAATATAGGCAATTCCAAATTATTATAAAGTCAGAATTATTATTCTTATTTCAGTTTTAATCTTCCGTTCGAATGACAGTCTGGAACTGGTTCAAACTTAACAGTTCAAGGCCTAACCAAGGACCTAAGAACAATTAAGCATCTGAGTCTATAGGCCATTCCGAGTAAGGTGTTTTTTTTGGCAAAGTCAGAATATTCGGATCTCATAAGTTCAAAATGTCCATGTATCATTATCTTCTTCTCCTTCTCCTCCTCCTCCTCTTCTCCTTCTCCTTCTTTTCCTCCTCCCCCTCCCCCCTCCTTATTCTTCTACAATGATGGTGGTGATATTATTATTATTATTATTATTATTATTATTATTATTTCTAAGTTGCTTCCCCAGTTGGGTCCAAAGACTGGGTGGAAGGGACAGGTGTCCAAGCTAAAGCAGACTTTTGCAGAATAGCGAAAATCTATCCAGTTTTATTTATTTATTTATTCATTCATTCATTCACCTTGATTTCCACCGAAGACGTTTTATTGACTTAACGCAAGCTCATTTTCACACCATCCATCTCAGCAAGAAGCTTTCTGGGTTTGAAACATTCTTTATGGTATTTTATGTTTTCTTTCCTCCACAATGTTGTTTTTTTGGTCACTGCTTCATTTTCCCTCTGGTTTAAGTTTTTTTTTAATTATTATTTTTCCTCCTCTGCCGGCCTACTTCTTAATGTGTCTGTCTGGCTGGCTGGCTGGCTGGCTGTCTCTCGCTCGCTCACTCTCTCTCTGTGGTGTGCGGGTGTGCGGGTGTGTGGGTGTGTGTCTATCTCTCGTTTATTTATTTGAAATCTTTTTTGCTTACTTTGTACAGGAGGTGCTTCTCTCCTATCTCATACTTCTGAGATTAGTGGAAGTTCAACAAAGAAACATCTTGTGTGCTTTTTTTCATTGAAACTTCCTTGATGTCTTTTTTCTCTCCAGCTCTCTTGTCTGCTTGGAAGTTATTTCCAAATCTGGATTGTTTGTTTGTTTGTTTGCTTTTAAGAATCAGCTTTCCATCTGCTCTTCTCTCAGGCTTTTATTTCATTTCAATTTTAAATTTCTGCGTCCATCTCGCCTGTGTGAACGGTTTGCAACAGCCACATACATAAATACATACATACATACATACACCACCTAAAGGCATGAATAAAAAAGCACATCTTAAAAGAGCAGGATTACAAACAAGTTAAAACTTAAAAAAAAAAAAGTTTTAAAAGTTTTTACGTGCATCAAAGTTCATTCAAACTTGCTCATTTATATGGGGTAGTCTTCGACTTACGACCACAAAGGAACCCCCCCCAATTTATGTTGTTAAGCGAGACATTGGTTAAGTGAATTTTGTCCCATTTTGCAAACTTTCTTGCCACAGTTGTTCAGTTAACTAACCCAGTTTTTAAGTGAATCCAGCTTCCTCATTGAGTTTGCATGTCAAAAAAGAGGTTCACATGACACCGTCATAACTGTGAGTCAGTTGCCGAGCACCTAAATTTCAGTCACGCGGCTGTGGGGATGCTGCAACAGTGTGAAAAATGCTCCAAAGTCACTTTTTTCGAAGCCGTTGTAACTTTGAACGGTCACTAAACGGACTGTTGTAAGTCGAGGACTAGCTGTGGTCGGTGGAAGAGGGGTTTTCTTGAAAAGAGATTGGTATTAAATGGGATGAAGCACGGATAAACGTTTGATTGTACGTTAGTTCGGGATTTTTCATCAATACAATTCACAGCCCCAATAGTAAAATAATGAATCCTTATTAGTGGGAGAAAGTTTAGCCATCGCTAAAATTTTGTCTGTCCTGGGCCTCGTAGGCAATTGAAGAGGCTTCCAATAAAATAAAACATCTGGACTTCAGGGTTAAGACGAAGGTTCCTTGGTTCTCTCTGACCTGGTTTCTTTTCTCATATATGTTTCATGACCCAACTAAGCGGGGGGGCGGGGGGGGGTTGGACTAGAACAGTGGTCGCCAACCTGTGGGCCGGGGACCACCGGTGGTCCGTGAGAAAATTTTGTGGGTCCGCAGAGAAATGTCACCCCCAAAGCAATTAATCCAGGCTGCGTGGGAACACAAGGCTTGCGTCTCTTGCATTGCAAACAACACGAGGTAGTGAGGGGAGGGGGGAAAGGGCGGAGGGGGGGGACTTGCCCCACTCGCCCCACGCGCCTGGCCTGGACACCGGGCTGCTTCTTTCCGCTTCTTTCTTCTTCTGCTTTTGGCTGCACACAAGGAAAGCAGCAAAAGTCTTTCTTTCTCTCCCCCAAACTCCGCCAGAAACGAGTCTTTGGGACCCTGCAAGGCCTCCTGCTCCAAGAGGCTACACTGGCGCGACAAGTCTCACAAAGACTCATTTCTGGCGGAGTTTGGGGGAGAGAAAGAAAGACTTCTGCTGCTTCTGCTGCTTTCCTTGCATGAAGCCAAAAGTCTCTCTCTCTCTCTCTCTCTCTGCCTCCCCCTGAGAACGGAGCTGGAGATGGTATCCTGTGATCCCAAATAAAGAATGATCGACCAGTAGGAAAACGGGGTGGGGGGATTTCCCTGCAGACTTTTTCGTGGACTTTCCCAGGGTCTCTGGTGCGCAGGGTTTAAAATTCTGAGTTTGGTGGTCCCTGAGGTCTAAAAGGTTAGTGACCCCTGGACTAGAAGATCTCCAAGGTACCTTCCTACTCCGTTATTCTATTCTATTCTAAATTAAGGAACATCATCAGTGTTAGAGGGGAGTGGGGTTGATGGAGAGGAGGAGGAGGAAGAAGAAGAGGGGGAGAAGGAAGAGGAAGGAAAGGATGTATGGGTCATTGGTGTTCTCTGAGCTCTGTGGTTTCCTTGCAGATGTTTCATGATTCAACTAGAGAACATCATCAGTGCTACAGGGGAGGGAGGAGGAGGGGGGGAAGAAGAAGAAGAGGAGGAGGAGGGGGAGGGGAATAGACGAGTCCTTGGTACCCTCTGAACTTGGTTGTTTTCTTGCTAACGTTTCATGACCTAACTAGGTAACGTCATCAGTGCTAGTCATTGCTAATTGAAGATATATCTTTAGTTTGGTGAGAAATCTGCATATAATCACAGATACCTTGTTTTCCCAAAAATAAGACCGTCCCTTATATTACTTTTTTTTTTTTGCCACCAAAAATTCACCAGGTCTTATTTTTGGGAGATGTCATCCACTGACTAACTTCACTTGCGTGCATTGCCACCAGCCCACTTTTCGCTATCAGAGGCCTTCAGGAACTTCTGAGGCCAGGAAGGCTTTCTTGAAGGCCTCTACAGCCAATAGATCCAGATCGATCTGGAGCTTTGTGATCAGCTCCAGAGGCCTTCAGGAAAGCCTTGCCAGCCTTGCTGGCTGGCGAAGAAATGGGCTGGCAAGGCAGGTGTCGGTGTGTGTGAGGCCTGGCTACAATTGGCCAAAGGGAAATAGTGGGAGGGATCTTAATTAGGCCTTACTTTGGGTGTAGGGCTTATATTGGACGCACATGTAAAAATCAAGCTAGGGCTTACTTTCAGGGTAGGTCATATTTTCAGAGAAACAGAGTAGTTCTCGACTTATGGCCAGAATTGAAACTAGAATTTCCACCATTAAGCAGGGCCATTGCTAAGTGAGTCGTGCCCAGACTTATGATATTTTTGGCCGTCTTTTTTGAGCGTAATAGTTGTTAATCACACAGCAATGATAACTACAAATTTAAAAATAGATAATAAAATTAAACTAAAAAATAATAAGATAAAATAAGAAAAGAACTTGTGGAAATATCAAGCCCTCTCTGGTCATGTTTTCCCCCCATCTTGTCGTAAGTTTGAAAGGTCACGAGATGAGTGGTCGTATGTTGAGGACTACCTGCATTGTCTCTTTTTCTTCTTTTGGCTCTTCCTCATAGATGGCGACCTCCAAACGAGGGATTAGATCCACTCGGAAACTCCGAGACTGGACTGTGGAGCAGGTGGAGAGCGGAAAATTCCAAGGTTTGGTTTGGGATGACCCGCCAGCCAAAACGATGTTCCGTATCCCGTGGAAACACGCCGGAAAGCAGGAATTCCGGCAGGAAGAAGACGCCGGTTTTTTCAAGGTGCCGAGTTTGTAGAGTGGGTACAGATCAAAGGTTGGGAATTTGTGATTGTCAAAAGCAGTCGTGGTTATGACAAAAACTTGACTGTAAACAGAATGCGAGCTGGCTGTGTGCCGCAGCAGCCAAAAAAGCCAATGCGATCCTAGGCTGCATTAACAGAGGGATAGAATCAAGATCACGTGAAGTGTTTAATATCGCTTTTTATAATGCCTTGGTAAGGCCACACTTGAATTCTGCATCCAGTTCTGGTCACCACAATACAAAAAAGATGTTGAGACTCTCGAAAGAGAGCAGAGAAGAGCGACAAAGATAATTAAGGGACTAGAGGATAAAACACACGAAGAACGGTTGCAGGAATTGGATTCGTCTAGTTTAAGGAAAAGAAGGACCAGGGGGGGACATGATAGCAGCTTTCCAGTATTTGAGGGGCTGCCCCAAAGAAGAGGGGGGGTTAAATTATTCTCCAAAACACCTGAAGGCCAGACAAGGAATAACGGATGGAAACTTAGCAAGGAGAGATCCAGTCTAGAATTAAGGAGAAATTAAAGAGATTGAAAATAATCCATCAGTGGAATGGCTTGGATGCGGAAGTGATGGGTGCTCCATCACTGGAGGTTTTTAAGAAGAAATTGGACAACCATTTGTCTGAATTGGTCTAGGGTTTCCTACTTGAGCAGGGGGTTGGACTAGAAGGCCTCCAAGGTCCCATCCAATCATTGTTTTTCATCTATGTATTTATCTTCATTTGGATCTGACTGTCTATCTATCTATCTCTATCTATCAATATCATTGTGGCGCAAGCCACAATGACATCATACGCTTCAGTGTGTCATTTGGGTGATGATGTCACTGCCCCCCCTGTACAGGTAGTCCTCGACTTACAACAGTTTATTTAGGGACCGTTCAAAATTACAACAGCACTCAAAAAAGTGACTTCATACTTATGACATTTGTGGCATCCCCATACTCACTTGATCAACATTCAGATAGGTAGGTAGATAGGTAGGTAGGTAGACAGATAGATGGATAGATGGATAGATAGATAGATAGATACATGGGAAGTAGGTAGAGATATAGATAGATAGATAGATAGATAGATAGATAGATAGATAGATAGATAGATACATGGGAGGTGGGTAGAGATAGATAGATAGATAGATAGATAGATAGATAGATAGATAGATAGATAGATAGATAGATAGATAGATAGATAGATAGATAGATGATAGGCAGGCAGGCAGGCAGGCAGGCAGGCAGGCAGACTAGATACAGATTAGATAGATTAGGTAGGTAGGTAGATAGACACAGACAGACAGACAGATAGATAAAGTAAATAGATTAGATAGATGATAGATAGATGATAGATAGATAGATAGATAGATAGATAGATAGATAGATAGATAGATAGATAGATAGATAGATAGATAGATAGGCAGGCAGGCAGGCAGACTAGATACAGATTAGATAGATTAGGTAGGTAGGTAGATAGACACAGACAGACAGACAGATAGATAAAGTAAATAGATTAGATAGATAGATAGATAGATAGATAGATAGATAGATAGATAGATAGATAGATAGATAGATAGACAGACAGACAGACAGAGAGAGAGAGATAGAGAGACAGACAGACAGATAGAGAGATAGATATATAGAGACAGATAGAGATAGAGAGATATGGAGAGATAGAGAGATACAGATAGAGACAGGTAGGTCAGCTGTTCTTTTCATTTGAACATGTGACAAACCTGTCATCCCCACTTCCCCCCCGGGGGGTCTTTTTCCCTCCAACCCATAATCCTAGGCAAACTAGCTGGAAGACTTTAGCCCAGTCATCAGGAGGTGGTGAGTTCTAGTTCTGTCTTAGGCACAAAAGCCATCTGGGTGATTTTGGGCCAATGACCAGGAGATGAGGAGTTCTAGTCCCGCCTTAGGATTGAAAGCCAATAGGTGGCTTTAGGTCAGTCCCCGAGAGAGTTCTATTCTAAGATAAGCCATGAAAGCAGGCTGGGTAACTTTGGGACAATCAGTAGGTGACTGTGTGTTCTAGTCCTGCCTCAGGCATGAAAGCCGGCTAGGCGACTTTGAAACAAGTCCCTCTGGGTCTCAGCCCGGCCCACCTCACAGGGTTGCACCTCACAGCATTGTAGGGAAAATAGAAAGAAGAAGGAAGATCAGAAAAGTTGACTACCTTGAGTCACTTATAAAGGAAGAATTTTGATTGATAAGAGAGAGAGACAAAGGTAAGAAAGAAAGAGAAGGAAGGAAGGAAGGAAGGAAGGAAGGAAGGAAGGAAGGAAGGAAAAAGAAAGAAAGAGAAGGAAGGAAGGAAGAAAGGAAGGAAGGAAGGAAGGAAGGAAGGAAGGAAGGAAGGAAGGAAGTAGGTAGGTAAATATTTTTTTTCCTTTCCTTAGGCCTGGGCTATCTACAAAGGAAAGTACATCCCTGGAGAATGCAACCCAGCCACTTGGAAAACCCGTGTCCGCTGTGCTTTGAGCAAAAGTCCCGAGTTTGAGGAAGTGCCGTCCCGTTCCCGGCTAGACGTCTCGGAGCCTTACAAAGTGTATCGCTTGGTGCCGTTTTTGGAACAGGTGACGGGTAAGGAAATGCGCTCGATTCTCTCTTTGCAGAACCTTCCGGGTGCCTTACAGAGCTACGTGGGACTCCAGTTCCCATCAGCCCCAGCCAGCGTGACCCTGAGGGCAATACCAAGCTGGTCCAGGAACATGTCTTGTGGGGGCAGGTGGGAGAACCCGGATGTTTTCCGCCGACTGATCTCCTCCTCTGTAGGAATTGCAGAATTTGGATATTATCAATTCCATCCGGTATCTCACTTTTCTTCCAGAAAACCTTAGATGGCCTCCATGGATCTTTGTTACTTTTTGCCTTGCATCCACTTTCCAGGTAGGCCAGTCAGGAAGGAAAGCAGCAGGAAGGAAGATTTGAACCCGGGTTTCCCAATCCTGGCCCAGATATTTTGAATTTCTGCATCTCAGATGGTTCAACCTTGGTGCGACGCGCTGCATTCGAGAAGTAGCAGCCATTTTGAGAGATTTTAAAGCAGTGTTTTTCAGACTTGGCAGCTTTAAGATGGGTGGACTTCAGCTCCCAGAATTCCTCAGACAGTATGCTTTAAAATAAGACTTTAGTTCCCAGAACTCCCTAGCCACCTGGTTTAAGAGGTGAGGCCTTCAATTCCCAGAATTCTCTAGCCAGCGTGCCCCGAGATGGGTGGACTTCAACTCCCAGAATTCCTCAGACAATATGCTTTAAGACAGGAAGACTTTAGTTCCCAGAAATCCTTAGGCCCCTTGCTTTAAGAGCTGTGGACTTCAACTCCCAGAATTCTCCAGGCAGCATGCTTTAAAATGGATGGACTTCATTTCCCAGCATGCTTTAAGATGGGTGGACATCCACTTCCACGCTGCCTGGGGAATTCTGGGAGTTGAAGTCCTTGCCTCTTAAAGCAAGAGGTTGAGACATACAGGCCCAGCCTTCCTGTAATCCTTACTATCTTTTTTCTGACCTGGCCTACCTTGCAGGGTTGTTGGGAAAAACAGGATATGGCGTAAATTGGGTTTAAGATCCCGTCTTCTCTTTCTTCCAAGGCAATAAGGTGAAAAGGCAGAACACAAAGCAGGTGAAAATGGATGATTCCGGCAGCCCAGAGGCAGCGAGTCCCCGGGAGGAGAGGAAGCCGCCAGCCAATTCCCTGTTGCTACTGGAAAGCGTAAGGAGGGAAGATGGGGGCTGGTTGAGACCCCAGTGGGGAGCCCTGGCCCGGATCCAGCCAAGATAGAGGAGGGGTCTCGCTCTGTCCCCACGCCTTGCTCCGTGCAAGAGAGAAAGGACCCTACGGACTGGAAACAGATCTGCCCCTGGGCCGTGTCTGCTTTAAGAGGCCTGGACGTCAACTCCAGTGGCGGGGGGATTCTGGGAGTTGAAGTCCACATGTCTTAAAGCAGCCACGGTGGAGAACTACTGATATAACCTAATAATCTTTCAGGAAATGATTTGCCTTGTTTGGATTCCTCCTCTTTCCCTTCTCCTCCTCCTCCTCCTTTTCTTTCTTCTTCTTCATCTCTTCTTTCTCCTTCTCGTTCCCCCCTTTTCCCTTTCTCTTTCCCTTCTCCCCCTCCTCTCCTTCTCCTCTATCTCCTTTCTTCTCATTCTACTACTTCTAATCTTTTCCTTTCTCTTCCTTTTCTTCCTCGTCCTTTTCTTTCTTCTCCTCTTTCTCCTTATTCGCTCCCTACATCTTTCCCCCTTTCCTCCTCCCCATCTTTCTCCTCCTTTTCTTTCTCCTTCTTTCTTTCCCATTCTCCTCCTTCTCTTTTCCTTTCTCCTCCTTTTCCCACCGTCCTCCTCCTCCTCCTCCTCGTTATCCTTTTTAAATAGAGATTGGACACTCATTTGTAAAGTTTCCTGCCTGGGTAGGAGGTTGGACTAGAAGACCTCAGGGTTCCTTTCAACTGTGTTATCCTCCTCCTCCTCCTCCTCCTCCTCCTCCTCCTCCTCCTCCTCCTCCTCGTTATCCTTTTTAAATAGAGATTGGACACTCATTTGTAAAGTTTCCTGCCTGGGTAGGAGGTTGGACTAGAAGACCTCCAGGGTTCCTTTCAACTGTGTTATCATCCTCCTCCTCCTCCTCCTCCTCCTCCTCCTCCTCCTCCTTGTTATCCTTTTTAAATAGAGATTGGACACTCATTTGTAAAGTTTCCTGCCTGGGTAGGAGGTTGGACTAGAAGACCTCAGGGTTCCTTTCAACTGTGTTATCCTCCTCCTCCTCCTCCTCCTCCTCCTCCTCCTCCTTGTTATCCTTTTTAAATAAGAGATTGGACACTCATTTGTAAAGACACTCCTCCTCCTCCTCCTCCTCCTCCTCCTCCTCCTTGTTATCCTTTTTAAATAGAGATTGGACACTCATTTGTAAAGACACTCCTCCTCCTCCTCCTCCTCCTCCTCCTCCTCCTCCTCCTCCTCCTCCTCCTTGTTATCCTTTTTAAATAAGAGATTGGACACTCATTTGTAAAGACACTCCTCCTCCTCCTCCTCCTCCTCCTCCTCCTCCTCCTCCTCCTCCTCCTCCTCCTCCTCCTCCTCCTCCTCCTCCTCCTTGTTATCCTTTTTAAATAAGAGATTGGACACTCATTTGTAAAGTTTCCTGCCTGGGTAGGAGGTTGGACTAGAAGACCTCCAGGGTTCCTTTCAACTGTGTTATCATCTTCTTCCTCCTCCTCCTCCTCCTCCTCCTCCTCCTCCTCCTCCTCCTCCTCCTCCTCCTCCTCCTCCCTCTCCAATTTCTGGTTGGGTTTGAAGTTGTACAACATCTGCTTGCATTTCTTCCTTTGGCCTGGCTGTTAATGAAGGCAAAGAAGTTGTGCGAAGAACTTAGGGGCCTTTGGCCAGCAGACCAACCACCCTCTCTCTTGGTCCCGCAGGCAGAGACCCCCACCCCAGAAGTCATGGCAAGCCAACTGTTCAATGGTTTCAACTTGCCCAACTGCCAGAACAGGGAAGTCAGTCCTCAGGCCGCTGAACCAGGTAGGGGAATGACACACGGTCCCATAAGCGGGGGGCGGGGGGCGGGGCGGGGGGGCAGATTCTACCGGTTCAGGCAAATCCGTTGCTCCGATGTTCAGCTCGCTCCCAACTGGTTCGCTGCAACGAGGAAGTGCGCTTTCCTGTGCTTTTATGCCTCTATTTAGAGCACAGCTGATTCGCGCGGCAGAGCGGTTTGCTGCGCCTCAGTTGTTTTCTTTACGGAGGCTGCGGTTGAAGGTAAGTATGCGCTTGCCTTTTTTAAATGCAGAGTGCACGCGCACGATCCCTGAACTGGTTGTTATGCCAGTGGAATCCCACCCCTGCCTGTAAGTCGTGGTTTGTGCCCCAGACCCATGGTGTGGCGGGTTTGTGGCGAGCAGATGGCCCCAAGAGAGTGGGTCTCTTGCCCACAGGAGACGTTGCATAGGTAAAATCCTCCCCTTAACGACCACAATTAAGCCCAACATTTCTGTTGCTAAGCTGTTCAGTGAATTCCGTCCTGCTTTACGACCTATTTGGCCACAGTTGTTCAGTGAGTCACTGCGGCTGTTAAGTTAGTCACACAGTTGGTATGTGGCTTCCCTAAGGACATGGCTTGTCCTAAGGTCGCGGATCGCGTGACACCCCCTTCTCCCCAGGACACTGTGACCGTCATAAACACGAGTCAGTTGACAGGCGTCTGAATTTTGATTGCCTGATGGGTCGTAAGTGTGAAAAACGGCCATAAGTCACTTTTTTCAGTGCCGTTGTAACGGTCACTAAGTTAACTGTTGTAAGTCAAGGACTATCCAGACAGGTCATTGACTGAGAAATCATCTGTGCGTGAGAATTCAAAGCGATTCTGAGATCAGGTTTGTCTCTGACTTGCGACCAGTCGCTTAGTGACTGTTCAAAGTTACAACGGGACTGAGAAAAGTGACGACTATTTTTCACACTTACGAAAGCATCCCCGCGGTGACATGATCAAAATTCAGACACATGTCAACTGACTCATATTTATGATGGTAGCCCGGGGATTACCCGTGTGACTAACTGAACCACGGCAGCGACTTGTTTAACCAAGTCACAGACAAGTGTCGTAAAATGGGGCAAAGCAAAACTCACTTAGACAATTTCTTGGGCATTTTACCAGAAATATATAGTAGAGAATTGAAATATTTGATTGTAAATGTATTAACAGCAGCTAGAATTGTGTTAGGGAAAAATTGGAAAAGTGAGAAAATACCAACGCAGGAGGAAGTCATTAAGAATATAATGAAATGTGCTGAAATGAGTAAATTGACATTTGAAATTAGAGAACAAGAAGATAAACAATATTACAAGATATAGGATTTATTTTATCAATGGTTAGATTAAAAAATAGGGAAATGATATATCAGATAACTTTATAATATAAGAATAATAGAATTATACAGGCTATAACATAAGGATGTATTATTATTGGATGGATTTATGATGGGGTATTGAATGTTATAATATAAATTAATCCAAAATGTTGAATGTCTCACATAAAATGATGGAATAATAGTTATAGTCAAATAAATGATTAACAATGATAATAATACATATATATATATACACATATACTAGATGGATAATATGACAATTTATACAAACTATTAATGAGGACTATGGAGATGAAGCACAAAAGACTTGTAACCAACGGACACACTGTATGTAACTGGAAGGTGGTTTTATGTTTTGTTTGTCTGTTTAAAATACAAATTTTAATCAAAAAAAAAAAAAACCTCACTTAAACGAACGTTTTACTTAGCAATGGAAATTTTGCACTTGATTGTGGTTGTAAGTCAAGGACTACCTATATGTGGGGCCTGTGGTTGGGTGGGGGAGCTTCATTGTCCACTTAGACATCAGCGTTGAATAGCCTCCTTGGAAGTTACTTGCAGTAGATTCCTGCCTGAAATCGATTCTTACCAAATGAATCACTGCTAGTAGGTAGATAACTGGCACTTGTGAATCAGTGGGACGTCTCGTTACCCTCATTTGCAGCAAATTAGGTGAGGATAGTGTGGTCACGAGAAAGGGGGTAGATCATTTGGGCTTACCGTTCCTTGTTTCTTTGATTCCCGCAGCACCGGAAATGAACGAGATGATCGCCGTCAGCTTGGAGACGGATCTCAGCCCTCTGATGGGGGCTGCTACTAGACCAATAGGTGAGATCCCCGAGCTGGGAGGATCTTTCTGTGAAGCACAGTTTCTGGACCCTGGTCACTTTAAGACGTGTGGACTTCAACTCCCAGAATTCCCCAGCCAGCAAGGGTTCACCAGAGTATATTACATCGACTGCATTCCCACTATCTATTAAGAAAATTATCCTATCCAAAAATGCAATGAAAGTAGTTGAACCAATGTGGCTAAACTACCTTCATCGCATTTTAGGATAGGATAATTTTCTTAATAGATAGTGGCAGAGGCGGGCTTCACCATAATTTAACAACCAGTTCACCTAGTGCAGAATTGAAAATAACAGATAAGAGATAATCAGAGTTGGAAGAGACCTTGTAGGTCATCTAGTCCAACCCCCCACCCACCCAAGCGGGAGACCCTACACCATTTCTGACAAATGGCAGTCCAATCTCTTCTTGAAAGTCTCAAGTGATGGCGCTCCCACAACTTCTGAGGGCAACTTCTGTTCCATGGGTTGATTGTTCTCACTGTCAGAAAGTTTTCTCCTTATTTCCAGGTTGAATCTCTCCTGGATCAGTTTCCATCCATTATTCCTTGTCTGGCCTTCGGGTGCTTTAGAAAATAGCTTGATCCCTTCCTCCTCTCTGGGGCAGCCCCTCAGATATTGGAAGACTGCTGTCATGTCTCCCCCGGTCCTTCTTTTCCCTAGATTAGCCAGGCCCAGTTCCTGCAACCGTTCATCGTAAGTTTTAGCCTCATCATCCTGGTTGCTCTTCTCTGCACTTTTTCTAGTCTCAATATCTTTTTATAATGTGGTGACCAAAACTGGATGCAGTATTCTAGGTGTGGCCTTACTAAGGCTTTATAGAGTGGTATTAGTACTTCCCTTGATCTGGATTGTATCCCTCTGTTAATGCAGTTTAGGATTGCATTAGCTTTTTTGGCTGCTGCTGCACACTGCTGGCTCATATTTAGCAGGTTGTCCACGAAGACTCCAAGATAACGTAAGTGCGCGGCTTCAAACACATAGTGGTTTAAATTGCACGGCTTTCAGTAATCCTTGGGAAGCCACAGTGAGTAGAGCGGGCGTGGGTGGGGCAAGCAAGCCAGAGAGTGAGATATATAGGACGGGATAAAACCAGGGCAGAACTACCGGTACAGGCGAACCAGTCCGAACTGGCAGCAGCCCACTCTGGATAGCGGGAATGCGGTCAACATAATATATCTTGATTTTAGCAAAGTGGACAAAAGAGCTGGCTGGGGAAACTTCTGGGAGTGGAAGTCCATGCGCCTTAAAGTGGCCAAGCTTGAAAAATCCTGCTCTGAAAGAGGTCTAGGAGACAAGGATTATGGGTGTGTAGTGATAATGTCATGGAGTTTGTGGTCCCTTTGTAGAAAGGTCTGATGGAGAGGTCGTAAGCACCCAGCAGATCAGATATTCCCTGATCTACCGCAGTGTTGTTCTTTGAAAGCCGATGGAGATACTTCTCCAACATGGTCCCCTCGTTGTCTTCTTCACATGACAACTTGTGGATGCCACGATCCTCGTGGTAATGGATAATCCTCGACTTACGACCACAATGACTTAATGATGGAAATTCTGCTCCTTGTGGTGGTCTCTCATGACATTTTTTTAACCAGTTTTTTTTTTGGGGGGTGGGGGAAACACCATTGGTTAAGATGACCATGTGTTTCTCTTAAAGACTGCAGTGTCTCAGTTTATGACTGCTATAAAAGTAGTTGTAAAATCAAGTCCGGTCATATGATGACACAACGTACAACCGCAATGACATAGGATGGACATTGCAGCCCCAACTGTGGTAATTTGTGACTCCCCACCCCACCCCTGTTTTCAACAACAACAACAAACACCATTGGTTAAGCTGGATTCACACTTACGACCCTATGCTTCACTTAACAACGGCAGCAACTCAACTTATGACCCCTGTAAAAATGATTGTAAAATCTGGTTGTGTGATGATTCGATTTAACTGCCACAATGACAGCCAACAAAAATTCCAGTCGGCGTTATGGTCGTAAGTCAAGGACCAGCCGAATCAGATCGCGGGAAAATCAGAAGGATCAATTCAATTAATATTGAATTTAATATCGGTTTTGGTTTTCAGAGGATTTTTCTCTTTGTGTGTCCATCTCCTATGCGGGCGAACCGCCCTGCAGATACTTGTTACCGGAAGGCGAATATCTCTTTACGTCGGTCGCAGAATCGCTGAATGGTCCCAATTGTTTGAAACGTTTTGTTTTAACGGCCCCAGTTACCATGGCCGATGAGCTGAAGCAGAAGATCGTTCAACGTCGGCTCAAGGATTTGGTAAAAGGCATCATGGTGGCCAGTAACCATGGAGGGATCTTCATTCTATGCCGGGATAAAGTCCATGTCTCGTGGTCAGGATTTTTGGCCCCCGAAGGCCAAATCAAACTGGAGAATAACACTCACCAGCAGCTGTTCAAATCCCGGGAATTTCGGTCAGGTGAGAACCAGGCAAACTGAACAAAACAGTCCATCTTGTTTCCATGTAAGCTCACACACACACAAAAAGGGTTATAACTATTCCTTGACTTAAAACCATCCCTTTATCCAACATTCAAAATTAATGCTGGCACTAAAAAGAGACTTTTGATAAACCCTCGTACTTACGACCGTCGTAGCATTCCCCAGTCATGTGGTCTCCGTTGCACAACGGTCCTTTTAATGACTGAAGTTACAACGGCGCTAAAAAAAGTGACTTAGAACCGTTTTTTTCACAATTAATGACCATTGCAACATCCCAGTAGTTATGTGATCACAATTTTATTTAACGTTTTTATTTTATAACATATAAAAATTCCAATTTCAATTGAACAGTGTGTTGACTGGGTCCATATAGTTTTAGGAAATAACAATCAAAATGTTTATGATAATGTTCATTACATTGATATGAATAGAATAGAATAGAATAGAATAGAATAGAATAGAATAGAATAGAATAGAATAGAATAGAATAGAATAGAATAGAATAGAATAGAATAAAATTCTTTATTGGCCAAGTTGATTGGACACACAAGGAATTTTTTCTTGGTGCAAATGCTCTCAGTGTACATAAAAAGAAAAGATACATTCGTCAAGAGTCAAGAATCATCAGGTACAACACTTAATGAGAGTCATAGCAATCAAATCATATTAGAAAAGTCAATAAAAATTGTAAGGATACAAGCAGCAAAGTTACAGTCATACAGTCACAAGTGGGAAGGGATGGGTGGTAAGAAGTGATGAGAAGATTAATAGAAGTGCAGACTTTGTAAATAGTTGGACAGTGTTGAGGAAATTATTTGTTTAGCAGAGTGATGGCATTTGGGAATTATGGTAGCGTTACCCTCTTTCCCTGAAAATAAGACCCAACTGGAAAATAAGCTTTAGCATGATTTTTCAGGATGCTCGTAATATAAGCCCTATCCTGAAAATAAGCTCCAGTTAAGTGATGCATTTAGAACCGTGTTTCCTCCCAAAATAAGATCTAACCAGAAAATAAGCCCTATTGCATCCGCAAAAATTAACATAAGACTTGGTCTTATTTTTGGAGAAACACAGTAGTAATAATAACAATATTATTTGTTTTAACCAATTCAGCATATCTTCCTTATGTCACTGAACCTTTTCATATATTTCCCTGTTTCTAGCTTGTTTTTTTTCAGCTAGCCATTGATAAAATAAGTTCCAAGTCAGAAAGTATTCAGTTTCTTTCTTTACCTTGATTATAAGTATTAGTCTCTCCATTTCTGCACATTCTAATATTTTTTTAATTACTTGTTCATCAGTTGGGATCTCTTCATTTTTCCATTGTTGCGCTAATACAATTCTGGCTGTAGTCAGTACATATATAATCAAATATGTATTCCCTTTATTATATTTATCTGGTAAAGTGCCCAGCAAAAATATCTCTGGTTTCAAATCAATATGCTGTTTTATCATTTTTCTCTAAATAGTTATGGATTTTTGCTCAATATTTTAAACGTGATCACAATTTAGACGCTTGACCACTGGTTCATATTTATGACGTCCTGGGGTCATGACCTTTGCAATCTTCTGACGTGTTACTCACTTAACTGCCGTGACTCACCAAGTGACTGTGGCAAGAAAAGTCATAACATGGGACCAGACTCACATAACAACGGTCTGGATTAGCAGTGGGAATATTGGGCTCGATTGTGGTCATAAGGCAAGGACTACCTGTATTGAACTCAGTGTTTGTCAAGTGTCCATCTTAACAAGTGTTTCTAGCTATAATTTCCAGCTCATATCCATGTCCTAAGATATGTAGCAACTTCAGGAGGTTTTCAACTTACGGCCATTTGCTTAATGACGGTTTGAAATTGCGACCGGCTTGAAAAAAGTCGCAACCTAGGGTTCAGATTAGAAATGTCTCAAACCATGGCACTGCCCCTAGCCATTACTGGACTGCTGTCAGAAATGGTGTAGGGTCTCCTGCTTGGGCAGGGGGTGGGACTAGATGACCTACAACGGCCCCTTCCAACTCTGTTAAATCTGTTAATCATTCTATGATTGCAATTTGGTGACTTGACAACTAGCTCACCTTTTGCAATCAGATTGCCATTTCATGGCTTTTATTTTATTCCAATTTTCTGCACAATAAATACCATTGGAAAGCTGGATTTGCACTTATGACCAACGGATTCACTTAATGATAATGGGATTCACAAATTTGACAGCGGCTGAAATGGCGACCTCCATAAATCAAGCGTGGTCATATGTGCATATGTAGTTAGAAAAAACGTTAAAGCAGGATATAGATTACAAACCAGAATTATTTTTGTTAGGCATATTACCAGAGAAATACGATAAAGGGTATGTATGTTTTATATTACATGTTTTGAATGCAGCAAGAATGGTAGTTGTGCAACACTGGAAAAATGAGGAAACACCCACAGAGGAAGAAATAGTTAAAAAAATATTTTAGACTGTGCCAGAAATGGACAGATTAACATTGACGATAAAAGAAAAAGGAGCCACAGAATATTTTCAAACTTGGGACCTGTTTTATCAATGGTTGGACAACAGACGTAGAAATTAGGAGTTTAATCATGTCACACATAAATGAATTTGACTCAGACAGTATACTATTCGCTAAGCACTTATTGTATACAAAGAGAAAAAGTATAAATATAAAAACAGGTGCAGTTCTGTGGTGACTCGACTTAATCACCATCGTGAAAATTCGGGCCCTTTCACTGTGGTCGTAAGTCAAGGACTACCTGTACAGAGATGATATTCAGCCGGTTCAGACCGGTACTGGCGAACCAGTTGTGGAAATTTTGACTAGTTCGGAGAACTGGCAAATATCACCTCTGGCCCATCCACCCCTGCTAGCTCTCCCTATACAGTAGAACCTCGGGTCGCGACCATAATCCCTTCCAGGACTACAGTCATGACCCGATTTCATTGTGGCTGGAAGCACAACCGTCTGCACATTCGCCTACAGTTTTGCGCATGCGCGGAAGGGGAAATCGCCACGGCTGTACTGATCGGCACCCGAGGATCTGTTCCCAACCAGAAGCAACCATTTTCCCAAATTGTTGGTCGTCCCCCGATTTGGTCACGTACAGGAGCATTCACGACCCGAGGTTCTACCGTGTTCCCTTGTTTTTTTAGCTCAACTGATTTGTGTGGCAGAACGGATCGCGCGCTTCAGCTGAGCTAAAAAACAGCTCAGCTCACGCACCAGCGTTTGGACTGAGGTCCGTCTTCGAGCCCTCGTTGAATTGCTAGTGCTGATCCTTCTGTCTCAAATTCACAGCGCTGGAGCTATACCAGGAAGGCCTGGGGCCACTCCCGGATCCCCGAGTCATTCTCTACGTGGGAAATGATCTGGATGAAAACGGAGATGTGGACTGCAAGCCTATCATCATTCAGGTGAGGAAAGGGGAAAATATTTTGCCAAGTACAAAATACAAATATATATTAAAAAAAAACAAAATACTTCGTCTGTTTTTCTTTTGATTTTGTAAAAAAATAAAAAAAATAAAATAAATTGGAGCTTATATTTTAAGTTTCTGAAGAAAAATAAGAATTTTTGCTAACACACACACACACACACACACACACACACACAGATAGACGTGTGGTCCTTGACTTACGACCATTCAGTGAGTGACCGTTTAAAGTTTCAACGGCACACTAAAAAAAGAGGCATGGCCGTTTTTCACGCTTTCAACCTCCCCGTGTTCAAAATTCAGACACTTGGCCGCTGACTCATATTGATGGCGGTCGCAGTGTCCCTGGATCCCCATTTGCGACCATCTGAAAGCCAGGTTCACTTAACGACTGTGATTTTCTAACTTAAAAGCCAGAGAGATTCCACTTTACAACTGTGGCAAAACGGTTGTTAAAATGGGGCAACACCCACCCACCCCAACTTTGCAACTATCTTGCGTAGCCACAGAGATGTTGGGCTCCGTTGCGGTCGTAAGTCGAGGACTACCTGTATTGCACATTGGTGTTGAAGCGCCATGGACGGGTTTTTTTGTGTGCGATGTCAGAGCTGAGTGAGGCTCATTGTGGTTGATCAGTGGCTGGAGAAAACATCTCTGGGGTTTTTTGAACTCAAGACTGGAGTCTATGGTCCACAGATGGAAACACAATAAGAGTTTTATGGACAGGCATTCCAAGACCAATGCACGTGGGTGGACAGGGCTGTGGAACATGGGAGTGAAAGACTTGTTATGCTCCCCGGGTCGCTTCTGGATTCCTGGATTCTGACATTTTGGGCAGGGCTGAGGGAGCGTTTTGTGGCACTTCAGCCACTTTTTAGCTTTCGAGAAGATGAGAAGTGGATGATGGGACTGTGTACCTCCGATATCCCTTGGGTGTCGTTGAGAAAGCATCCTGAGTTGATAGAAAGCTATTATGGGATGGGCATGTATTCTAGATAGGAACAGAGACAATAATCATGGAGAAACCATCATTGTATAGTAGTGGTTTAGGTGTGCTGATCTATAAACCAGGAGACAGTGAGTTCTAGTTCCGCCTTAGGCATGAAAGCCAGCTGTGTGACCTTGAGCCAGTCATTACGAGACTGTAACTTCTACTCCTACCTTAGTCATGAAAGCCAGCTGGATGACTTAGAACCACTCACCAGGACACTGGGAGTTCTAGTCTCACTTTAGGCATGGGAGCTGGCTGGGCAACTTTGATCCAATCACCAGGAGACTGGGAGTTCTAGTCCCACCTAAGGCATGAAAACCATCTGGGTGACTTAGGGCCAATCACCAGGAGACTGGGAGTTCTAGTCTCGCCTAAGACATGAAAGCGGTCTGGATGACTTTGATCCAGTCACCAGGAGACTGGGAGTTCTAGTCTCACCTACGACATGAAAGCAGTCTGGATGACTTTGATCCAATCACCAGGAGACTGGGAGTTCTAGTTCCACCTAAGGCATGAAAGCCATCTGGGTGACTTAGGGCCAATCACCAGGAGACTGGGAGTTCTAGTCTCGCCTAAGACATGAAAGCGGTCTGGATGACTTTGATCCAATCACCAGGAGACTGGGAGTTCTAGTCCCACCTAAGGCATGAAAGCCATCTGGGTGACTTAGGGCCAATCACCAGGAGACTGGGAGTTCTAGTCTCGCCTAAGACATGAAAGCGGTCTGGATGACTTTGATCCAGTCACCAGGAGACTGGGAGTTCTAGTCTCACCTAAGACATGAAAGCAGTCTGGATGACTTTGATCCAATCACCAGGAGACTGGGAGTTCTAGTTCCACCTAAGGCATGAAAGCCATCTGGGTGACTTAGGGCCAATCACCAGGAGACTGGGAGTTCTAGTCTCGCCTAAGACATGAAAGCGGTCTGGATGACTTTGATCCAATCACCAGGAGACTGGGAGTTCTAGTCCCACCTAAGGCATGAAAGCCATCTGGGTGACTTAGGGCCAATCACCAGGAGACTGGGAGTTCTAGTCTCGCCTAAGACATGAAAGCGGTCTGGATGACTTTGATCCAGTCACCAGGAGACTGGGAGTTCTAGTGCCATCTTAGCCAAATGGGTGACTTTGGGCCAGTCCCTCTCTCTGTCAGCCCAACCACCTCACAGGTTTGTTGTTGTAGGGCAAATAGGATGAGGATTTACTAAATTCACTACCTTGAATTATTTGTGAAAACCACGAAGGCAGGGTACAAATCAGTCAATAAAAAAAAAACGTTGTAGGCAAGAACAAACCAGGTTAAATCCAATAACTTTCTTCGGTGACTCTCCGAAAGTTTTAACGAAAATGTTTGTTTTTTTTTTCTCCCCTTTTTGGAAAAAAAGATGGAACAGACATTTGCTATCCGGATGCATTCCTCCGGCTGCTTCCCGTAGTAGAGATCTTCATTTCCCTACACCGGTGTGGTTTTCGGCCACCTTCTCTACAGAAACTACGTCCTGAGAATGCAAAGCTTTTGATTCCTGAGAAGAAACCAACCATGGGAACATTGGTTCAGAGGGCCAAATTTGGATGGACGTTGTATCCGTTAACTTCCACTTGATTCTTCCTTCTCCAACTGGGACGTCCTTCCTACAACAAATTGGGAAGCGCCGCTTGCTACTGGCGTCCAAAGGAAAACACTAAAATACGCCCCCTTCAAAAAAAAAAAAAAAAGAAAGCAAATTTTGGGACCGGCTCTTTTTCACATTTTGGAGATGAGGAGAGGAACGTCCTTCCGTAGCCCGATCAATTTCTGCCTTTCCTGGCTGAGATATGGGGTGGTGGTGGAGGGGGATGTCTTCTCCGCCAACTTCTGCAAATTATCTGTTGCTTCCTTCCCTTCCTGCATGTCACTTTATACTGTTTGCACTTTACCTGACTCTAAAACATGTGTAATCTGGCAGGCTTTTTACTACATACATAAAATCTCTTCGGAATTAATAAAACGTTAGTAAAAGTTGTACGATAATCTTGGTGTCTGATGGATGAATCTTCAAATGGGGGTTATTTTGTGACTGGACTTGCAGGGAGCTTTAGAGATTTACAGATCTAACAGAATCAGAAGGGGCTGTGATATCCTGGGGTGTGGCGCAAAGGCAACACAGTCACATAAGTAAGAAACGCCCCTTTAATACCTCCAACTTTGCCCCCAATGTCCAGGTTACCTTCGGTTGGAGAAAAAAACTCTCAGAAACAGTCTTTAAGTGGAGGAAATTCAATCCGAAAACAAAGTATATACAAACTGTAAATAAAAATCCAGACAAACCACGCTGTAGCAATTAACTTGACAGGACAGGAGAAGGAATTGCAGTCTTGAATGGCCAGCAAAACACACATAGCTGTGAAGACGCCAGGAACCCAGATAAGCCTTGACAATACCAGATAATTCACAATTTGCTCTCAACAGTTTGCTGTGCACAATCTCCCTTTTTAAACACTGTGTTCCCAGCAGCAGCTAATGAAGGGAATCAGGGCTCTTTCCTCCCCCATAAGCCATACAACTCACATTGCTCCCTGTTCTGTTCTTCCCTGCATGCCCTAGGATGAAGAGGAGGTGGGCCTAGATCTTCCTCTGAATTTTCTCTGGCTTGCTCTACCTCTCCTCTGCTCTGCCCAGCCGGACTTTGCCCTTACCCAGTTTCTTCTATAGCCACTGGAGCCACACTCCCGCTGCCTGTCAGCTGCTCGGCCTCCCCCTCGGAATCAGATTCCAACAGGGGCATGACGGGGACCTTGTAGGTCATCTAGTCCAACCCTCTGCCCAAGCAAGGGACCCTACACCATTATTTGAAGTAATTTTTGTCATTCACGTTTCATATTTGTCTCTCCTTTGGCAATCTTTGGCAATTTAATGATGCTATTCCACCATTTCTTGATGTTCGTATAACTCTTGTTGTCCACCAGCGAACTGGCGGCAGCATGTTAATACAGAATCACAGAGTCGGAAGGGACCTTGTAGGTCATTTAGTCCAACCCCACCCACCCCAAAGCAAGGGACCCTATGCCATTTCTGACAAATCACAGACCAATATCTTCTTGAAAGCCGGTGATGAAGATCCCACAAGTTGTATTGACTCAATGACTGTCATTGAGCCCCAAATTTTTATTGTTGAGGGAGATATTTGTTAAGGGAATTTTTGCCTCATTTTATGACCTTTCTCGCCATAGTGAATCACCATAGTTGATAAGTAAGTAGCACGATTGTTAAGTGAATCTGGCTTCCCCATCAGGTTTGCTTGTCCGAAGGTTGCCAAAGGGGATCACGTCATAAATATGAGGCAGACAGATGCGAAGCATCTGAATTTTGATCATACGACCAAGGGGACGCTACAAAAGTTATACAAGTGAAAAACAGCCATAAGTCACTTTTTTCAGTGCCGTTGCAACTTTGAACAGTCACTAACTGAATTGTTGTAAGTCCAGGACTACTTATATCCAGATGTACGATACCTTCACGAAGGTGGAATGGCCAAATCTGAGAATACCATGGATTTACACGTTTTTACAAAATAAAATCTGTTTTATTTTGATTTCGACAATATAGCATCATTGATACATTACACCCCAATGAGCAGTATGGAAACTCAAGACCTTGATAATAATTCAATTTTCTCTCTCTCTCTAGTTCCTTCCAGTCACTATTTTATTGTTGTTGTTTTTAAAATTATTTTACTGTTTCACTGCTCTGCTTTTATTTAAAATGTTCTAGGAACACAACAGTTTGTCAGTCTTCCTAACATGCTGCTAATTAGTCATGTTGAAACTCATCAAATAATCTTATCTCACTTTTTTTTGGCTGAATATCATTTGTCACAAAAAGAGGAAACTCAAAAAAAGTCTGACTCATTTTAAAACTTGAGATTTTTAAAACTGTTTTCAGGAAGTGGAGTGAACACATCATTTTTCCAGTTAAAAACTTAAAAGTGTGGCAAAATTTCTTGTTAGTTAATGAACAATGTTGTTTATTTTCAGAAATTTTAGTGGCTTGCCCAAATGAGCTGGTAAATTGTTCAATTCCTGGGAAGCAATTTTTAAAAATTATAGTTTGTGATTTGGTGGCAGAACTGGGAGTTGTTCTTAGTACTGGAGCAGCAAACAATCAGATCACTGTAGTTTCTTGCATTTTCAGCTGACGATTTGCAAATAATAAGAGTTGGAAGGTGCCCTAGAGGTTCATCCTCCGGGTAAAACAGGAAACCCTATGCTATTTCAGACGAATGGTTGTCCAATCACTTCTTTAAAATCTTCCAGTGTTGGAGCACCCACAACTTCTGAAGGGAAGCCGTTCGACTGATTAATTGTTCTAATTGTTAAGAAATTTCTCAATATTTCTATGTCGGATCTCTCCTTGATTGGTTTCCATTCGTTGCTTCTTCTCCTGCCTTCAGCTGCTTTGGAGAATAATTTAACCCCCCTCTTCTTTGGGGCAGCCCCTCAAATACTGGAAAGCTGCTATCATGTCCCCCCTGGTCCTTCTTTTCCTTAAACTAGACGAATCCAATTCCTGCAACCGTTCTTCGTGTATTTTATCCTCTAGTCCCTTAATTATCTTTGTTGCTCTTCTCTGCTCTCTTTCGAGAGTCTTAACATCTTTTTTGTATTGTGGTGATCAGAACTGGGTGCAGAATTCAAGTGTGGCCTTACCAAGGCATTATAAAGTGGTATTAACACTTCACATGATCTTGAATCAATCCCTCTGTTTATGCAGCGTAGAACTGCGTTGGCTTTTTTGGCAGCGGCCGCACACTCCTGACTCATATTTCTGCTAATTGCAGGACCGAGACATGGCTAGTCTAGCGAACAGAAGGACCAGGGGAGACAGGATAGCAGTCTTCCCATATTTGAGGGGCTGCCACAGAGAGGAGGGAGGGGGGTCAAGCTATTTTCCAAGGCACCTGAAGGCCAGACAAGGAACAATGGATGGAAACTGAACAAGGAGAGATTCAACCTGGAAATAAGGAGACATTTTCTGACAGGGAGAACAATCAACCCATGGAAAAGAAGTTGCCTTTGGATGTTGTGGGAGCTTTGCCACTGGAGGCTTTCAAGAAGAGACTGGACTGCCCATCTGTCAGAAATGGTGTAGGGTCTCCTGCTTGGGGGGGTTGGACTAGATGACCTACAAGATCCCTTCCAACTCTGTTAATCTGTTAAAACAGATCTATTTAAGTGATTGTCCACCAGAATTCCGAGATAGAAGATGGATGGATGGGTGGATATATAAAGATGATAGATAAGATAAAGATGTGATAAAATGACAAATAATGATAGATAAGAGATAAGAGTGGATATGGTGCTGCCTGCGTTGACCCCGATACAAAGTGCCCCCAATGCCGAGGTCAACATCCAGGCTGTCGCCACCTGCCCACCCAAAGGTGCAAGGGGATTAGGTCACCCAAAAAGACGGCCTAGCCATTTTTTCGGGGCTCAAAAAAAAAAAAAAAAAGACCCGGTCTTATTATATGAGAAACATGGTAGCAAGTTTTGCTTGTTCCTTGCTATAGGAATAAACCCAAGAGACACATTCTGCATAATTAAATTGATTTTATCTCACTCTTGGTGTGTGATTAATTGGCCAGGCAAAGGGCCCTTTGAGATCAAACACTGAAAATAAAATGGCTAAAAACTCCAAAAAAAAAGTGTGCCCCGTTACTGGAATATTACTGGTTAGTGAGATGATATCAGCCTGCTATTCTTAGTTCAAATATAGTTCAGCAGGTGATGGTATGTGGGATTGTTACGATGAGAGGTCAGATTATACTCCCAGGGTTGCTAGGCAACCTATACTGCCTAATTATATTCCCTTTGATCCCTGCCAATCACTGGAAGATAAAACTTATTTAAAGATGGCCTTGGCCGAAGCTTTTCTGAGGTATTGCTCGGTGAAAGACCTGGGAAAGAGCCAATGAGGCCATATCAACCTTCAAAATAAAGCAAATTCATTGTAGGAGTAAACTAAAAAAAAAAAAACTGGCCACAAATAAAATATTTAGTGATTTCACTGCCGCCATTGATGCTTCCATCTCTGCTAAATTAATGAAATGACATTGCAAAGGGAAACAGAAAGGCTGTTTCTTTCTATTTTCCCAAATCAGGGTCTTTCCAGTTGGTTTGGACTATAACTCCCATCAAGCCCAATCTTCCTGATACAGGACAATGGGACATGTAGTAGAATCTGTTTAGAAGGGCCACGAATCTAAATAGCAGAGTTGGGATTTTTTCTGTAATCTTTTGCTCTGACGGGGGCCAAAAGTGGGCGGAAATGGGCTTTTAATCCATTTGGTTTTGTTATTTATTTTCTTAATTTATGTATCGAATTTAGACACTGCCAAGGTCACGTACAGAGCAAGGGTTTTTTAACCTTACGACGGCCTTGTAAGGTAGGCTAGGCTGGCCAAGAATGACAGTCCTGGGTATCTAGTGTGAATTATTCTATTCTCACGATACTTGTCAGTGTGTAAACAGATGGGAGTATTGTTGTATCTTTATTTTTTTATTCCTTTTATTGTAATTTTTCTTTGTTGTGAGCTGCCCAGAGTCATTGAGAATTTGATGGCAAGTGTCAACTCATAAAACATTCCTATGCCCATTTTACAGCTGCCAACAGAAAGGTGTCGGGGCACAAATCTCTAAGTGGAGAACGTAATTGATGACTTGGCTATGGATGTGTATCTTGGAGAATATGAATTATGATGCACCCAAAGGGGTGCGGGGAGACCAGGTCAAGGGTGACAGTGAATTACATGTCTCAAAATCTGCTTCAAACAGGTCCTGCCAACGTGTTCACTCCTAATAAATTCTTTATAAGTTTTTGTTCTGTACAGACATTTGCATACCGAAATCCGGCAGCCCGGATTGGCTAAAGCGCACGGCCACCGGATTGGCTGAGTGCGCGGCACTGATTGGTCGTTCGAATCGGCCGCGATTGGCTGAGCCGATCGCTGGCGATTCAAAACGACCCGATTGGCCGCAGCACTCGGCAGAAAATGCTTTTAAGCCGCGCTTCTTCCCCACTCCACTCACTTGTGTTTTACCCGAATAAAGAGCTGAACCAAGTCGCTGCCTCGCGTCCTTTGTTCGTATGAGAGATACGACACTGGCGACGAGGATGGGATTTTAAAACAAGTCCCACACCGCACGTGGATCACGGAACCGCAATCGGCAACATGGCCAGCGGCAACGTGCCACCCGCTCCCTTCAACCAAGCCACGGAGGACTGGGAATCGTACATATAGACAGATTCCTCATGTTCTTGGAGAGTAGCAACCTCAAGGACGCGAACGGGCAGAGAAAAACGAGCCGTCTTTCTCACGCACTCAAGCGGCCCGCAGTGTTTAAAATGGCAAAAAGCCTCGCCAAACCTCTCGACGTGAAAGCCATGGACTGGGCCGATCTCGAACCGCTGCTGAGAAGCCACTACGCGCCCGCCGTGCCCACCCTCATCCGCCGGCACGAGTTCTACCGCCGTGACCAGAAGCGGGCGAGAGTGTCAGCAACTTTGTGGCTGACCTCAGGGACCTCGGGGACTGTGCGGGTTCACCGATCTCGATGAAGCCTTGCAGGACCGCTGTCGCCCTCGGCCTCAGGGACCCCGCCCTACAGAGTCGGATCATGGCAAAGGGCGACATCTCCTTGCCGACGCCCTTGCCGAAGCCACCGCAGCAGAGGCGACCGGAAATCAGCGGCCCAATTGCGGCAGGCCAGCACCGCGGAGTGGCCCGCCATGGCCGAGACGACTGCGACCCCGAGAATCGGGCCGAATCAACCACCGAGCGGCCGCATCCACGCACCATGGCGACCTCGAATCCCCTCCGACTCGGAAGACGACGAGGAAGACATCCACCGCTGCAGACGGGCGCGACCGGCGCGAACCACGGAACCGAAAATCAAAGTTCCAGTGCGCTGGCTGCGGCGGCGAGCACCAGCGGTCGGAATGCCGGTTCTTCGATGCAATATGCCGGCATTGCGACAAGCAGGGCCACATCGCCAAGGTCTGCCGTTTCAAACGAAACCACAGCCCCGCCACCGAGACGGCAGCCCACGGAGATGCGATAACGCCAGGCGCGACAACACCCCCGAGGAACCGAGACCGGGACAGCGAGAGCCGTTGGAGCCGGGAAGCAA
Source organism: Pseudonaja textilis (assembly GCF_049901715.1). Classification (NCBI taxonomy): domain Eukaryota; kingdom Metazoa; phylum Chordata; class Lepidosauria; order Squamata; family Elapidae; genus Pseudonaja; species Pseudonaja textilis. The sequence continues at coordinate 126,310,211 of NC_142008.1, read as the reverse complement.
GGAGCTGCCGTTTCAGCGAAACCGCCAGCGCGAGGAAACGCACCAGACGATCATCGCCGGCCATTCCTCCAACTGGGATGGCCGAAGGTCCACGTGGAGGTCGCCATCAAGACCGCCCATGCAAGATGGAAGTGGACTCCGGTCCTCTATCCATGGTCGCGTGGCGGGAAATTAAGCTGCTAGTTCCCTCCATGAAGCGGCATCGAGCTGGAGAGCCAGAAGCTCATCCTCAAGGACTACCAGGGGAATCGCATCCCCGTGGTAGGGACCGGCACTTCAAGGTCACATTTAAAGGGCGCACCGAAATACTCCCTGACCATCGTCGAACGAGACCGCCCAGCCTCCTGGGACTCCAATGGTTCGCGCCGCTGGGAATAGAAGTGACCGGCACTAACCACGCCGCCGAGGCAGACTGGGAGGAGCAGCTCGTGGCGTGACTTCCAAGAGGTCTTCGACGGAAACCTAGGCAAGCACCGGGGCCCCTAATATCGTTCAGCCTGGACCCCACCATTGCCCCCATCCGCCTCAAACCCGGCGAGTGCCTTTTGCCCTCCGCCCCAAAATCGATGAGCAATTAAATAAGCTCATCGAGCAGGGAGTTCTCGAGCCAACGGACCATGCCCGGTGGGAGACCCCTATAGTCACCCGATAAAACCAGATGGGTCAGTGAGAATCTGCGAGGACTATAAGGCCACTCCTGAACCACGCGTCCAACAAAGCGCCACCCCGCCCCAGTAGTGCAGCACCTCCTACACTCACTGGGGGGCAGGGTTTTCGCCAAACTCGACCTGGCCCAAGCCTATCAGCAACTGCCGTCGACGAGGCAACTGCAGAAGCACAGACCATAGTCACACACCGAGGGGCATTCCGCTGCAAGAGACTCCAGTTCGGAGTCAGCGTAGCCCGGGGGTGTTTCAAAGCCTAATGGAGAGGCTCCTCCGGGCATAAGAGGGGTAGTACCCTCATTTTGACGACGTGCTCCAGTCAGCCGCGGCGACCAGAAACAATTGGAAGGCCGCCTAAGGGAAGTACTGCAAAGATTCCAAAGTGCAGGGCTAAAAGTTAAGAGGAGAAATGCCAATCATGCAAGATCGGCACGGGTTGAATTCCTGGGATATCTCCTAGATCAGCACGGAATCCACCCCACTGAGGGCAAAATCAAAGCCGCCAAGGAAGCCCCCAAGACCCAGTAACAAAACTGAGTTACAAGCGTTCCTGGGGTTGATTAATTTCTACAATGTTTTCCTGCCCCAAAAGGCAACCGTGGCAGAACTACTGCATAGGCTGCTCGACAAGGCAGCCACCTGGACGTGGGGAAGACAAGAAGAGGACGCCTTCAACAAAACCAAGGACCTTCTCACATCGGACGCTGTCCTCATCCAGTACAGCGCAGACACTTCCCATCACGGTAACATGCGGCGCATCACCCTTCGGCGAGCCGTCATCAGCCACACCTCGCCGACGGAAAAGAAGCCCCCATCGCCTTTTCTCGAGGACCCTTTCAAAACCCGGAAGAAACTACAGCCAATTGGACAAAGAGGCTCTAGCATTGTCGCAGCCGTAAAGAAATTCCACGAATACCTTTACGGCAGGACTTTCTCCATAATCACGGACCACAAGCCGCTGCTGAAGGAATATTGGCAGGAGACTCAGGCCACCCCAATCATCCTCTCCCCAAGGATGACAAGGTGGTCCGACTTTCTCGCCGCCACAATTACCGGCTAATCCACACGCCCGGTAAGTCAATCCTGCATGCGGATGCCCTCAGCCGCACACCATTGCCAACCCTGGACGCTGACCCGGCACCCACAACATCTACCCTGAGCATCGAGACTTTACCCAACCTACCCTGACCGCGTCAGACATTGCCCTAGCAACCAATAAAGACAAACGTCCTGGCACAGGTCCTAAGATGGGTGGAAAAAGGGTGGCCGGAAAAGGACGTGGACAACGAGTTCAAAGCTTACCGGAGCCGACAAACAGAGCTATCAACGCAAAAAGGCTGTCTACTGTGGGGGACAGAGTCATAATTCCAGAAAAACTGCAAAAAAGTCCTGAGCATGCTGCACGAAGGGCACCCTGGCATCGTTAGGACAAAAGCCCTGGCCAGAAGTCACGCCTGGTGGCCAGGGATGGACAAGGAGATCGAAGCCTGGGTGGCCTCCTGCAAGCAGTGCCAGGAATCAAGACCAAACCCCCGCCGCCCGATCCTAGAATGGGAAACCCCCAGGGGGCCATGGTCCCGGATCCACGAGATTTCGTGGGACCAACCAGAGGACACACCTTCCTGGTAACCGTGAGACGCTTACTCCAATTGGCTGGAGGTAAGCAACATGAAGACAACAACCACAGACGCCGCCATCAGAGAACTCAGTAAGCTTTTCACAACCCACGGCCTTCCCGATGTCATCGTGTCAGGCAACGGGCCCCAGTTCACCGCGCTGCCCTTAGAGAAATTCCTGGCAGAACGAGGATCCGCCACGCATTAACGGCACCGGCGCACCGGCGAACGGAAGAGGCGGAGAAAATGGTCCAATTCACGAAGAAGACCATTCAAAAGATCGAAACCGGGACATACAAGACAAAATAAACCGGATGCTGCTAATACAAACACATAACCCTTGAGCACTACAACGAACAAGAGCCCAGCGGAGCTACTAATGGGGAGGAAACTGCGATCACCGCCGACTGCCTGCACCCCACATACAACCCAGAGAAACCCCTGACTCCACCAGCAAACGCAGAACATTCGCACCAGGAGACAGGGTCTCACGTAAAAAACCTTACCGGGACCCCCTCTGGATACCGGCAACGATCACCCAGCAACAGGCCCACACTGCACCGCCTTCAAACTACCAACGGACGAGCGTGGAAACGCCACATCGACCAACTGAGATCAAGAACCACCGCGGGAAATACAACCGACACGCAAACACCAGACACTGAAAGGAACCGCAAGACACCAACCAAGAGGGGAGGGGAAGGCCCCAAAGAACAAGAAGGACAAACCCACCCAAAAAGAAACCAGCAGTACTCACCACCTGAAGAACCGGAGAGCGACCCACCAAGCCTCACCTGGAAGGAGCAGCCGAGCCAGCTCAACCGGCCCCGGAAGCCCGAGCGGGAGCAGCCAAGCCAGCTCAACCAGCCCGGAAAAGCCGAGCGGGAGCAGCAAGCCAGCAGCTCGACCAACCCGGAGAGACCAGGAGGGAGCGGCGAGAGGCCTGACTCACCCTTCCAGGCGGTTCCATCAACGAGGCGGAGAGCGACAGGAGTCCCACCCGAACCGGCCGACAGCCAGGAGACTACTGACCAGCGCAAGTCCAGTCGGAAAACACGGAGCCCGCCTACTTACGGGACTACGTCACGTGAGGACCAAACCAAGAGGGGAGGGGTGTTCTGTACAGAACATTTGCATACTCAAAATCCGGCAGCCCGGATTAGCTAAAAGCGCGGCCACCGGATTGGCTGAGTGCGCGGCACTGATTGGTCGTTGAATCCCGGCCGCGATTGGCTGAGCTGATCGCGGGTGATTCAAAGCGACCCGATTGGCCGCAGCACTCAGCAGAAAATGCTTTACAAGCCGCGCTTCTTCCCCACTCCACTCACTTGTGTTTTACCCGAATAAAGAGCTGAACCAAAGTCACTGCCTCGCGTCCTTTGTTCGTATGAGAGATACGACAGTTTTGAAGTTTTGCTCGAGGCTCATGATTTAATTAGGGCAACTGCCGGTATCCTGACAGCAATTTTATTTAAGTAATAGTTGTTGAGGTAATTCCCCGTTAGGAGAATGAGCGCACACAGGGAGACGTAGTGAGAGTGGTGAAGAATAACACACAAACAGCACACAGATACACTGTACGGTAAATGTAGGCTTTTACTTCCAATAAACGTTTAAGCACAGTCCAAGATAAGCAGTCCAAGTCATTCACAGGTAAACAGTCAGTTTTCAGTTCAGGGACAATCCAAATATCAAAATCCAGTATCAAAAAACAGTTCAGTAACAGACTTACATCAACGATCAGTAACAGTCGTTTAGGAGGAACGGCAAAACTCTCCAACAGAAGGAACAGATACTCACTGAGACTCTCTTCTGAGACTAAGACAACCCAGGTTTCTGGCTCCATCTTATGACCATTTGAGAAACCGCACCCAATTATAATTTTTGCATTTTCTTAAACATACAGTATTAAAAGGTCTATCCTGGTTTAGATATTTCCAATCCAAATAACTGTTAGGTAACTTACATTCCTAACAATAGTAATAACAATAAATCTGTGACATGAACAGCCACATTAACCCGGATAGAAACCAGGTGATGGTGAGTTCTAGTCCTTTCTTAGGTACAAAAGCCACCTTGGTGACTTTGGGCCAATTACCAGGAGACTGAGAGTTCTAGTCCCATCTTAGTCCATGAAATCCACCTGGGTGACTTTTGTTGAGGTATTCCCCCTTAGGAAAATGAGTGCACTCAGGGAAATGTAGTGAGAGTGGTGTTGAATAACACACAACCAGCACACAGATACACTGAATAGTATAATGTAGGTTTTACTTCCAGTAAACGAATAAACAAAGTCCAACAAACAGTCCAAATCATACACAGTTAAATCAGTTGGTATCAGTCCAGGGATAATGCAAAAATGAAGTCAAGTATCATAAACAGAGTTCAGTAAACAGAATTTGCTAACAGTTGCAAGACTCACAGCAATCCAAGCAGAAGGACGATCAGGCAACATGGCAAAAGGAAAATGCAAGAAGAAAGAAACCAGGTTTCTAGCTCCATCTTATGGCTGTTGGAGGAACCTCAGCCAATCACAATTACAGCATTCTCTTAAAGATACAATAGTCTTAAATTTCTGTCCTGGTTTATATATTGCCAACCCAACTCTTAGGTTCCAATCATTCCTAAGATTCTCCCCTTTGGATAGGACAACATATAAAACCTTACAGTTTAAGTTCATATTCCTCACAGCAACCCTTATGTTTTAAAGTGCCTTGGGCTTTCGTAAAATGATCTGCAATGTTATTCTCTGACATGCAGTACTCCAGTGTAATCATTTTACTTTGAACACATTGTCCCACATTTAGATATCTTAGATCGGTATGTTTTCATCTTTTGTCTTTACAGCAAGATTGGAAGCCATCTGAACTGCTGATTGGTTGTCTTAATAAACAACAATAGATTCATTTATATTAATGCCCATATCAATCAATAGTTGTTTATAACATACTAAGCCAATTACCAGGAGACTGAGAGTTCTAGTCCCGTCTTCGCCCATGAAAGCCACTGGGTCATTTTGGGCCAATTACCAGGAGACTGGGAGTTCTAGACCCGTCTTAGCCCATAAAAGCCACTGGGTCATTTTGGGCCAATTACCAGGAGACCAGGAGTTCTAGTCCCATCTTAGCCCATGAAAGCCACCTGGGTGACTTTGGGCCAATTACCAGGAGACTGAGAGTTCTAGACCCATCTTAGCCCATGAAAGCCACCTGAGTGACTTTGATTAGATTAGATTCAACTTTATTGTCATTGCCATGGATACAGGCAACAAAATGCAGTTAGCATCCAACCAGAGTGCAAGGCAACAGTAAAATATAAATATATGTATGCAAATATGCAAGGTATCTATGAATATGTCAGTGGAAAGCACAACAAAATGTATGTATACAAGCACACAAGGATAAGTGTGTCTGCTCATATATGACCATATACAAGTGTACAACATGTTTATGGACAAGTTGAATATAAATACAGATGCACAGGGAATTATACAAAATACATTGTATATTATCAAGGAAGCATCAACATATGTGTGGGGACAAACGAACTGAGGCGTTCAGCAAGGAAACCGCTGTGTGGTAAAAGCTGTTCCTGAGCCTGCTGGTCTTAGACTGCAGGCACCTGAACCTCCTCCCAGATCGAAGAAGAGTAAACAGTTTGTGGGCTGGACGGAAGGGGTCCTTAATGATGCTGGGGGCTTTACGCAGACATCGTTTCCTCCGAATGTCCATAATGGCAGGAAGTGGAATCCCTATAATGCGTTGGGCGGTTTTCAGCACCCTCTGTAATGCCTTTTTTTCTTTTATAGTGCAATTTCCATACTAAACTGAGATACAGCTAGTAAAGATGCTCTCGACTGTGCAGTGGTAGAAATTAGTAAGAATAGCCGAGGGGAGGTGATTCTTCCTCAGTAATCTCAGGAAGAAGAGGCACTGGTGAGCTTTCTTAATCAGACTAGTGATGTTAAGTCCTCAAAGAGGCGGATCCCCAGGAACTTGAAGCTGGTGACATGTTCTACCATTCTCCTGTTGATGTATATGGGAGAGTGACCATTATTTTTCTTGACGTCCCCAATGAGCTCTTTGGTCTTGTTACTATTGAGTAATAAGTTATTGTCAGTGCACCATGTAGCTAGGCACAACACCTCCTTCCTGTATTCGGAATCGTTGTCCTCATTAATGAGTCTGATCACCGTAGTATCGTCTGCGAACATGATAATGGTGTTAGAGCCATACACAGGCCAGCAGCCATAGGTGAAGAGAGAGAATAGGAAGGGGCTCAGCACACACCTTGGGGTAGGTTAGTACTCAGTGTGATAGTAGACGAAGTGGAGTTATTCAGCTTGACATGTTGTGGTCTGTTTGGTGGTGATTTGGGACAATCACCGGAAGACTGAGAATGCTAGACCCATCTTAGATGATGAAAGCCACCTGGGTAACTGAGATTTCCAGTCCCGTTTTAGCCCATGAAAACCACCTGGATGACTTTGTGCAAATCAGCAGGCGACTGAGAGTTCTAGTCACATCTCAGCCCAAGAAAGTCACCTGGATGACTTTGGGCCAATTACAAGGAGACTGAGAGTTCTAGTCCCATCTTAGCCAATGAAAGCCATCTGGCGGACAGAGATTTCCAGTTCCATCCTAGCCGATGAAAGCCACCAGGGTGACTTTGGGCCAATTACCAGGAGACTGAGAGTTCTAGACCTGGCTTAGCCCATGAAAGCCATGTTAGATCTGGTAGATCAGTTCTGGATAGATTGGGTTGCATTGAGACGCGGGACTCAAAAGTGTACATTCAGCTCTTTATTGCATGTATAGAACAGTTCAAGACTTGCGAGCCACTTGGCTTTATTCAGCTGGCCAGCAGCTTGGCAGCCAATGGCAGCGCTTTGAATCTCCCGCGATCAGCTCGGCCAATCGCGGTAGGTTCTTAGCGCACCAATCACAGGAGTTCAGTTAGCCAATCACATCGCAGTCCGTGTGGACCAATCAGAATGCGAGGTTACAAGAATGTTAATATAGAATACCCCTCCCCTCATGGTTTCGTCCGACGCAGCGCGGTGATATAGTCGCGCAGGTAGGCGGGGCTCCGTACCTGCCTAGTTGACTTGCGTGGCTCAGTCTGTGTGCGATCGTCGGCCAGTTCGGATGGGCTCTGCGTCACTCTCAAACGCTTCGATGGAACCACCTGGAAGGGTGGGCCGGGCCTGTTGCTGCAGCTCCCGCCCGGTCTACCTGGGTCGGTCGAGCTGCAATCTCTGCTGTTCCCGCCTGGTCTTTCTGGGCTGGTTGAACTGGCTTGGCTGTTTCTTCCAGGTGAAGCTCCCATCTGCAACAGCTCAAGGTCTGCTGGTAAGTATGGCTGGTTTATCTGGGGGTTGCTTTCTCTAGGTGGGGGGTGTTCAGCTTGCATTTGGGGGTGTTCTGCTAGCGTTTCCGGCCTTTTGTTGTCCCCCTGCTTGGTTGTTGTGGTTTTCCCCCCCTCTGCTTTCTGTGGTTGTTGTTGTCGGGGTGTTGGGGCTGTTGGCGGCTAGCCTGGACTGTAGCTGGTCAATGTGCCGCTTCCAGCTTCTTCCATCAGTGGTTTGGAGTCTGTATGACCGGGGACCGGTTACTTGAGTTATTTGCGCCGGTACCCAGAGTGGGTCTCCCATGAAGTTCTTTGTGTAGACCGTGTCCCCGATGTTGAATGCCCGGTGCCTGCTGGAGGAATCTGGGGGTTTCTCCGGGTTGTAGGTAGGGTGTAGTCGGTCCAGCGGGGACCTCAATTTCCTGCCCATCAGTAGTTCTGCTGGACTTTTATTTGTGGTCGTGTTGGGCGTAATATGCTGTATGAGTAGCATTCTGTTTATTTTTTCCTGTGTGTCACCGGTTTCAATTTTCTGGATGGTTTTCTTCGTGTATTGAACCATCCGTTCCGCCCGTCCGTTCGCCGCTGGGTGACCTGTTGAGGTTAAGACGTGCCTGATGCCCCATTCGGCCAGGTATTTTTCAAATGCCAGTGCCGTGAACTGCGGGCCGCTGTCCGACACTAAGACATCTGGCAAGCCATGTGTCGCGAAAAGTCTGTTAAGTTTATCAATGACGGCTTCTGTTGTTGTTGTCCTCATGGTGCTTACCTCTAGCCAATTGGAGTAGGCGTCCACGGTGATGAGGATTGTATGCCCTTTGGTCAGCCTGGCAAAGTCTATATGTATTCGCGACCATGGTCCCCTGGGGGTCTCCCATTCCAGGACTGGAGCGGCGGGGGGTGGTGGACCTCGTCTCTTGGCATCTGTTGCATCCGGCGACCCATGTCTCGATTTGCTTGTCCATCCCTGGCCACCAAGCGTAACTTCTGGCCAGGGCTTTCATCTTGACTATGCCTGGGTGCCCTTCGTGTAGCATTGCCAGTACTCTTCTCTGTAGTGTCTCTGGTATGACTACCCGGTCTCCCCAAAGTATGCATCCTTTCTGTGTGAACAGTTCAGTTTGCCGGTTCCTGAAGGCTTTGAACTGTTCGCTGCCATCGTTTTCCGGCCACCCCCTCTCTACCCAGCTCAATACCCGCGCCAGCCGCTTGTCTTTCTCGGGCAATGTCTGGCGTGGTTAAGAGCGGGTTGCATAAAGTCTCTATTTGTAGGGTTGTTGTTGTGGGTGCTGGGTCGTCGTCCAGGTCTGGCAGGGGAGATCGGCTTAGCGCGTCTACGTGCGGAATATTCTTGCCGGGTCGGTGTGTCAGTTCGTAGGAGTAGGCGGCAAGGAACTCGGACCACCTCGGCATCCGGGGTGACAGGATGTTCGGGGTGGCCTTGTTCCCTGCCAGTATCCCAAGCAGGGGTTTGTGGTCTGTGATGATTGAAAAGGTCCTACCGTAAAGGTATTCGTGGAACCTTTTCACTCCGGAGAATGATGGCGAGGGCTTCTTTGTCCAGCTGGCTGTAATTCCTCTCCGGTTTGGACAGCGTTCTTGAGAAGAAGGCGATGGGTGCTTCCTTCCTGTCTGGTAGGGTGTGACTGAGGACTGCTCTGATGCCAAAGGGCGACGCGTCACATGTCACCGTCAGCAGCAGGGTCTCGCTATACTGGATCAGGACTGCATCTGATGTTAGCAGGTTTTTTGTCTGTTGGAATGCATTCTCCTCCCGCTTCTCCCAAGTCCAGGTGGCTGCTTTATCCAGTAGCCTGTGCAGGGGCTCCGCCGCGGTCACCTTCTGGGGTAGGAAAACATTGTAAAAGTTAAGCAGTCCCAAGAATGCCTGCAGTTCCGCCTTGTTCGTTGGTGTGGGGGCTTCCTTAATTGCTCTGAGTTTCTTTCCGGTGGGGTGGATTCCGTGTCGGTCTAGGAGGTACCCCAGGAATTCGACCCTTTTGGTGTAGAGTTGGCATTTCCCATTTTTGACTTTAAGGCCGGCGTCTTTGAATTTTTGCAGCACCGCCCTTAAACGGGTTTCCAATTGTTTCTTGTTGGCGGCTGCGACCAGCACGTCATCAAAGTAGGGGACCACTCCTTTTATTCCCTGGAGGAGTCTTTCCATGAGGCTTTGGAAGACTCCTGGGGCAACGCTGACTCCAAACTGGAGTTGGTTGCATCGGAATGTGACAATCGTTTGTGCTTCGGCTGTCTCGGCATCGACTGGCAGTTGCTGGTAGGCTTGTGCCAGGTCGAGCTTTGCGAACCCGGCCTCCCCCAGTGGTGAAGAAGGTGCTGTACTACTGGGACCGGGTAGGCGCTTTGCTGCAGCGCGTGGTTGAGGGTGGCTTTATAGTCACCGAGATTCTTATGGAGCCATCCGGTTTGATGGGGGTGACTATGAGTGTTTCCCAGCGGGCATGGCCAATTGGCTCTAAAACCCCCTGCGCGATGAGCTTATCTAGTTGCTCGTCGATTTTGGGTTTGAGCGCGAATGGCACTCGCCGCGTTTGAGGCGGATCGGGCGACGTTAGGGTTAAGGTTGAAGGAGATAGAGGCCCCTCAGTACTTGCCTAGGGTGTCGTCGAAGACCTCCTGGAAGTCTCTCACGAGCGTCGCTTCCCAGTCAGCCTCGTCTGTGTGGTGGATGCCCGTCACTTCTATTCCCAGCGGGGAGAACCATTGTAGCCCGAGTAAGCTGGGGCGGTCTTTGTCTACGATCGTGAGTGGTAAAACCTCGGTGTGGCCTTTGAAGGTAATTTTAAAATGTCCGATGCCGGCTACGGGGATGCGGTTTCCCTGGTAGTCCTTTAGAGTTAGTTTTTGGTCGTCCAGTTCACGGCGGTGGATGGTTGGAACTAGGCGCTTGATTGTGCGCCAAGAGACCATGGAGAGGTAGGGCCCGGAGTCCACTTCCATCTCGCAGGGCTGGTCTTCGATGCCTACCTCCACATGTACCTTTCGGGCGCCAATGGTCGATGAGTGGCCGATGACGACCGTCTGGTGGGTTTCTTCTCGTCGCTGCGCTTTGCTGAGTCGTCTGTTCCGGCCGTCACGGATCCATTGGCTCTCGGCTTGGCGGTCTCGGTTTCTGGGGGGGGTTGCCGTCTTGTCGTCGGGAGCTGCTGCCTCGTCGTTGGGGGCTGTAGTTTTTCTTGTTCTGGCACACCTTGGCGATGTGCCCCCGCTTCTCGCAATGCCGGCAGATGGCGTCGAGAAAATGGCATTCGGAGCGGGGGTGGTCGCCGCCGCAGCCGGCACAATGGAACCCTGACTTACGTCCCCTCCGGTCCCACCGATCACGTTCAGCCTGGAGCCGTGATGGGTGGTCATTTCTCGGAGGCTGGTCTCCGCAGGTCTTGCCGGTGCTGGGGTTGCTTCGTTGGTCGATGGCCGTTCCATTGCATTCGCCTGCCTCATCCGGGCCGCTGATTTGCGGGTGGCCTCAGCTGCGGTCGCCTCGGCGAGGGAGATGTCGCCTTTGGCCATCAGCCGGCTCTGCAGCACGGGGTCTCTGAGCCCGAGGACGACTCGGTCGCGTAAAGCCTCGTCCAGCTCGGCAAACCCGCACAGGCCCCCTAGGTTCCTTAGTTGGGCCACAAAGTTGCCAATGGTTTCGCCCTCGCGCTGATCTCGCCGGTAGAAATTGTGCCTTCGGATGAGTATGGGCACGGCAGGGGCATAATGGTGGCGTAAGATGGTCTCGAGGTCAGCCCAGTCCATCTCCTTCACGTCGGCAGGCTTGGCCAGCGCTTTGGTCATCTTGAATACCGCGGGCCCGCAGTGTGTCAGGAATACTGCCCGTTTTCTCTGCCCGTTGGCATCCTTGAGATTGCTGCACTCCAGGAACATCTGGAAGCGGTCGGTGTAAGATTCCCAGTCTTCGGTGGCTGGGTCGAATGGAGCGGGTGGCGGGGTGCTGCTGGCCATCTTGCTGGTCGTTTCGCGCCGTTTGCCACATGCTGGGTGGTTCCTCGCCTCACGATCCCACCCTCGTCGCCAGTGTTAAATCTGGTAGATCGGTTCTGGGTAGATCGGGTCGCATTGAGAGGCAGGACTCAAAAGTGTACATTCAGCTCTTTATTGCATGTATAGAACAGTTCAAGACTTGCGAGCCACTTGGCTTTATTCAGCCGGCCGGCGGCTCGGCGGCCAATGGCAGAGCTTCGAATCTCCCACAATCGGCTTGGCCAATCGCGGTAGGTTCTTAGCGCACCAATCACAGGAGATCAGTTAGGCAATCACGTCGCGATCCGTGTGGACCAATCAGAATGTGAGGTTACAAGAATGTTAATATAGACCAAGCCACTTGGATGACTTTGGGCCAATCAGCCGGATACTGAGAGTTCTAGACCCGTCTCAGCCCAGAAAATTGGCTGGGTGACTTTGGGCCAATAATTCCCTCTCTCTACCCAGCCCACCTCACAGGGGTGTTGTTGTTGATGTGTGGAAAATAGGAAGGAATATTAGGCGTGTTGGCCCCCTTCAATGGTTTTTATATCATATTTATATATTATACCATTGTTGGAGGCAGTACCCTTCTGGTTTCCCAAGTGGGGAAAAGGACACTGGAAACATGGAGGTTTTGGGGGAAGATGGTTTAATGGTGGACAGGACCACATGGCTTGGAGCTCCTGGGCAAAAATAGAGATGGGATGCTGAGATTCCCTTGGTTTCATAGCTTCTTGGCCTTACCTTAGTGTTTCCTGTTCCTGTGCAAGAAATGTATCCCATTGGCTGTCAGACTCCCGGGATGGGGGTCTTAGCTAACTTTGTAGGCTTTCTCTGGACCACCTGGCTTCACCTGAGTGCTGGCTAATGCAATCTTCCCAGGTGCCATGTGTTGAGAGGGCGATATCTTAATCCCATCACCCTGGGGCTGAAGTGGGGGGGGGCTGGGAGCTGCAGGAAGCTGTTTGTCTTTAAAACACGTTTCTCCTTTTCTTCACCCAGGGAAATATAATATTCTGCCTTTTTAATATTTCTTAGAATATTTCATTCTTCTAAGAGAGGGGTGGATGCTAACTTTCTACACCACCTTTCCCTTGAAAATAAGTCCAGGTCTTATATTATTATTTTTTTGGGGAGGTGGGGGCGCTCCAAAAGCTGCATTAGGTTAGGGCTTATTGTCAGGGAAACACAGTCTATGTTATTTTTATTTAAAAAATAAATAAATAACGGTAGGATATTCATTAATTAATCTTTGGTGTGAAGTGCACCCTCCAGAAAAAGTAAGCGGGGCAACATCACTACACGCTGTAATTGGATCGGTTTCCTCCCAAAAAACTCCTTTCATCTGATTGGTCAAGTTTAGCAAGGGGCTGGATGGATAAGCCAAAAAGTCTCAACGGCGTTTATACTATCAGAGAACCGAAGAGATGGTATTTTTTTTAGGCTACCGTTCCATAGAGCCTTACTATTGGTCCACCCACCCCCAAAGAAACTGGGATGACAGGCATTGGGCTCTATCCAATCAGCATGGGGCTACTCAATTGCCCCATAGAGCAGCAGCGACGGAGGGGGTCCGGGGGTGGGGACAGAGAGGGCAGAAAAGAGAATTCCGAGATGTGATTGGTTGGAATTTGGCAATTAACGTCTGTCTCCAAGCTGCAAGAAAAGTTTCTCTTCACTTTTTTCTCCATGTGATATTGGCTGAGTCATTAAAAGGTGGGAAAGATTCTTATTGGCCAGAGCTTCGAAGAGCAGCCATGATTGGTCCGAATCTGTTCTTTTAGAGGCAAAACTGATACCTGTTTCCTTTGTCGTCTAAGATACATTTGAAGAAATGTAAGGACTTTACTTATAAGAATAATTTGGAATCAAAATCTTTTCCTCTCTTAATTCTAATTAATTCCTTAATTATTTTAAATTAAAGAAAACACCCGTTTTGGGGCTAGCTCAATTCTTTCTGTGTCTCCTATTATTCATTTTACCATCTCAATTCTCAATAATTGCAATAGTTCACGAGAGAATTGATCAAAAGCTCCAAATTTATTGGTTTTACTCCAGTTAAAGCAGCCTAATTCATTCTTAGGCACTAATTAAGCCTCTCAATTGTCTTTTTCAGGGTGGGGGTGTGGGGGGGCGGGTACCTGCCTTTTAAATGTTTGATCTTTGTTCTTTTTTTTCATTCGTTTTTCAAATGTTGAATTTTGGGGTTCTATTAATCTGGATTCCCCCCCAACTGAATAATTTGTTCCTTATGAATTAGTTTTGTTCAGTTGGTGTTAATTGTCTCAAATTACTCACACTTGCCAATTCCTTTTACCAACTTAGTAATTCTTAATACTTATCCTCATTTACTTTTTATAATTAATACAATTAGATTTATTTTTAATAGTAGGTTCATCTGGGCTTCAGTTCTCCTTTTTTATATAATAGTTATTTGTCGGCCTGCTTTCTTTGGATGTTTTAATTAATACGGTCACTAACAGGCAGACTTCTCTCAGAAAATTCTGCTTATTGTTCATTAATTTAAAAGCACTGTTTAAAAAAATCTCCATAACCCTACTTTATATCTATCATTTCATTTTAAATCTTGATGTAAAGTCTAATTCCCAATGAAACAATTTATAGGGAAGAAAAAACTCCTGCCTTAAATTTCAAACCAAACATTTGAGAGTACTTGATTTCTGAGTTCAAAAGAAAACTTCAATATATCCACTTCTTAATTGATTTGAATAACTATCCAAATAAAATAATAAATATATAGAATATAGCTTACTTGTCTGGAAAAAGGTCCACTCTTTAGAAGGATGTAAACGTCCATCCATTTATTGTTATTTTTTTTTTACAATTTCTAAAAGATTTTTTCCCTCTTATTCCTAGAAACAGAAAAACCCACCGTCGATTCCATCATGTTTTACTATCCCAGCATTCTGCAACGCCATAGCGGAAGTTTCAGTACAATTTGGTAATTTGTCTTTGATGAAAATTCAGTTGTTGGGTGCAGTAGAATATAGAGTGGCACATGGGTTCTGGAGTCTTAAAGCCCACCCCAGTGATTGACAATGTCATCTGTCCTGCAGGTTGGCAGCGACTGGAGCCACTAAACTTGTAAAACGGGAATACCTGAAGGTTAACATTTCCCAAACATGGTGAGTGAGGATTGAATTCCCTAAAAGAGAGAAATTGAGATCTGCTGGGTGGATGAAGTGTATATTTTTATTTGGAATACTCTACCTGACTCTGTGGTTTCTTCCCCAAACCCCAAAAACTTTAACCTTAGACCAGGGGTGTCCAACCTTTCACCTTCCCTGGGCCACATTAGAAGATGAAAATTTGGTTTGGGCCGCACATAAAATAAAATAACAGTAACAATACCTGATCATCCAAAAAAACCATAGAAAACATAGTTAACATATTAAATTTATTTGGAAATGAAGTTAGTGAGATGTTTTTATTATTTATTATTAATTATTTATTAAAAATTAATTTATTTTTTGTCACGGTTTTTTTATCACATTTTTTTAATCACGGTTTATTTTCTGGCCAAATTTTGCGGGGAAGCTCGCCCGCCTCACGCCTACCTCTCCTCCTGCAAATGGCCCAGCTGGATGAGGCAGGACTGGAAGGCAGAAGCAGCAGCGGCGGCGGTAGCGGGGGCAGAAGCGGCGGCGGGGGAAGAAGCGGCGGCGGAGGCAGAAGCGGCAGCAGCAGGGGCAGAAGCAGCGGTGGTGGCAGGGGCAGAAGCGGCAGCGACAGTGGGGGTAGAAGTGGCAGCGGGGGGCAGAAGCGGTGGCGGTGGCGGTGGTGGCAACAGCAGGAGGTGGCGCTCGGACGGCGCCTGCCTTTTCTGTTGCTGCTTGGCCTGGCTCTCGCCTCACCCCGCCTCGCGCCTGCCTCTCCTCCTCCTCCCCCTTGCTGGCTCTGACACGAAGGTTGGGGTGGGCACTGGGCCGCATTATGAAGCGACCTGGGCTGCATGTGGCCCGTGGGCCGCGGGTTGGACAAGCCTGCCTTAGACTGTCTACTATTGACCTCACCCCTATCCTAAGATGTCTGTAGGGGGCGTGCATAAGCACACCAACATGCCTACCATCCCTGTCCTATTGTTTCTTTTATATTTTATATTGTTTTATTTTTTTCTTATATGTACCCATGTATTCATAACTATGTTTTTATTTATACCTATTACCTTGTAAGGAATTGACAAACCAAATTTTAAAAAAAGAAATAATTGATAGATAGATAGTATAGATGATAGATAATAAATAGATAAAAGATAATAGATAGTAGATAGATAGATAGATAGATAGATAGATAGATAGATAGATAGATAGATAGATAGATAGATAGATAGATAGAAAGGAAGGAAGGAAGGAAGGAAGGAAGGAAGGATATGGATGGATGGATTAGATAGATAGATAGATAGATAGATAGATAGATAGATAGATAGATAGATAGATTATAGATAGAAAAATAGATAGTTAGATGATGGATAGATGAGATAGATAATAGATGATAGGTAGATAGATGATAGATAGAAGATAGATAGATGATAGATAATAGATAATACACTGCTCAAAAAAATAAAGGGAACACTTAAACAACACAATGTAACTCCAAGTCAATCACACTTCTGTGAAATCAAACTGTCCACTTAGGTAACAATTTCACATACTGTTGTGCAAATGGAATAGACAACAGGTGGAAAGCATAGGCAGTTAGCAAGACATCCCCCAATAAAGGAGTGGTTCTGCAGGTGGTGACCACAGACCACTTCTCAGTTCCTATGTTTTCTGGCTGATGGTTTGGTCACTTTTGAATGCTGGCGGTGCTTTCACTCTAGTGGTAGCATGAGACGGAGTCTACAACCCACACAAGTGGCTCAGGTAGTGCAGCTCATCCAGGATGGCACATCAATGCGAGCTGTGGCAAGAAGGTTTGCTGTGTTTGTCAGCGTAGTGTCCAGAGCATGGAGGCGCTACCAGGAGGCAGGCCAGTACATCAGGAGATGTGGAGGAGGCCGTAGGAGGGCAACAACCCAGCATCAGGACCGCTACCTCCACCTTTGTGCAAGGAGGGACAGGAGGAGCACTGCCAGAGACCTGCAAAATGACCTCCAGTGGGTCACAAATGTACATGTGGCTGTTCAAACGGCCAGAAACAGACTCCATGAGGGTAGTATGAGGGCCCGACATCCACAGGTGGGGTTGTGCTTACAGCCCAACACCGTGCAGGACGTTTGGCATTTGCCAGAGAACATCAAGATTGGCAAATTCGCCACTGGCGCCCTGTGCTCTTCACAGATGAAAGCAGGTTCACACTGAGCACATGTGACAGATGTGACAGGATCTGGAGACACCGTGGAGAATGTTCTGCTGCCTGCAACATCCTCCAGCATGACCGGTTTGGCAGTGGGTCAGTAATGGTGTGGGGTGGCATTTCTTTAGGGGGCCGCACAGCCCTCCATGTGCTCACCAGAGGTAGCCTGACTGCCATTAGGTACCGAGATGAGATCCTCAGACCCCTTGTGAGACCATATGCTGGTGCGGTTGGCCCTGGGTTCCTCCTAATGCACGACAATGCTAGACCTGATGTGGCTGGAGTGTGTCAGCAGCTCCTGCAAGATGAAGGCATTGATGCTATGGACTGGCCCGCCCGTTCCCCAGACCTGAATCCAATTGAGCACATCTGGGACATGATATCTCGTTCCATCCACCAACGCCACGTTGCACCACAGACTGTCCAGGAGGTGGGGGATGCTTTAGTCCAGGTGTGGGAGGAGATCCCTCAGGAGACCGTCCGCCACCTCATCAGAGCATCCCCAGGTTAGGTCATACAGGCACGTGGAGGCCACGCACACTACTGAGCTTCATTTTGACTTGTTTTAAGGACATTACATCAAAGTTGGATCAGCCTGTAGTGTTTTTTTCCACTTTAATTTTGAGTGTAACTCTAAATCCAGACCTCCATGGGTTGCTAAATTTGATTTCCATTGATAATTTTTGTGTGATTTTGTTGTCAGTACATTCAACTATGTAATGAACAACGTATTTAATAAGAATATTTCATTCGTTCGAATCTAGAATGTCTTATTTTTGTGTTCCCTTTATTTTTTGAGCAGTGTAGATAGATAGATTGATAATATATAGATATCTATTATCTTTTATCTATCTATCTATCTATCTATCTATCTATCTATCTATCTATCTATCTATCATCTATCTATCAATAATATGACCCTGGAACACCACAGCTGTCCTAAGTACATGCCAGTTATCAAGTGCCTAAATTTTGAAGTGTGAAAACCAGTCATGTCACTTTTTTTCAATGCCAATGCCATTGTAACTTCGAACGGTCACTAAGTGAACGGTTGCAAGTCAAGGACTACCTGTATTGAGGGATCCATTCTGGGTCGGTCACCGGGAGCTTTTAGACTCATGCTGGCAGCCATCCTCGGGGAACTTCTCTCACACAAGAATGTGTGTCTTGGGCTATTCCATGTGTAGTATCTATGTGGTGCCTGGTTGTGTGTGGTTTTTTTTAGTGGTTGATTGGGTTGTGGGTGGGCGGTTATTAAGTCGTTGGCTGTTTCTTGCTTGTGCTGCCAAGTTCTTGGCTCCTAAGTATTTGATAAAAAGTCAATCCTGTTGATTGACAAGGGGAATATTTCCCAGGCTACAATCAGTTTTTGTACCTACTCAGCCAACAATGTAAATAGCTGCCAAACTGACTGTATGTCCTTGTTTATTGCAAAGTGAAGTTACCAATGAGCTCGGGTCGCCTCGTTTGACTTCTCAATTGTGTTCTTGCAGTTTGGTGGTTAGCTCTCCCCATGTGTCCTATGCAGTCACAGGAGCAATCCGTTGAAGGGATCCTGTAGGTTACACTGGACGTACCTCCCACCTCCAAGCGATGCATGATATGTCCTCTACCTCTGGGTGGTGGGCGATGCCGGCTTGCAGTTCTCGGAAGCTGCGTTCTATTGCTTCCAAAATACTTTTAGGGGGGATGTATATAAATGTATTTTTAAAAACTACCTGTATTTCTTTTTCTTTGCAGTGAGGATATCATAGGTTACATCCTGGTTCGCGTCCCACCACCGGTTCCTAGAGGACCTCGGCCAAGATTCTCTCTCTACCTTTCCGCTCAGCTACAATTTGGCGTGGTCTTGGTTTACAGCCGCCAATGTCAATATCTTATCGGTAGGATTCCAGCTGTCCTTTTTGTTCCTTCCCAGCAGGGATTTATCCTTTTTTTCAGAAATCCAGGGAGCATCTGGCAGCACCTTTACCATCAAACAGAATTAGAATAACAGAGTTGAAAGGGGCCTTGGAGGTCTTCTAGTCCAGCCCCCTCTCAGGCAGGAAACCCCACACCATTCCAGGCCAATGTTTGTCCAGTCTCTTCTTAAAAACTTCCAGTGTTGGAGCCTCCACAACTTCTAGTGGCAGGTTGTTCCACTGATTAATTGTTCTCACTGTCAGGAAATTTCTTCTTAGTTCTAGGTTGCTTCTCACCTTGATGAGTTTTCACCCGTCGCTTCTTAAATAAATAAATAAATAAATTTGAAAACTTTTTAAATTAAAAAGAAAACCGTTTTTAAAAGCTACAGCTTATTTATCAGATGCACCTCACAAAAATTTCTCATTGCATAAGATTCGTTCTCACCTCTCACTCAGGAGGCTGTGAGTTTGATCTTAGGTACAGGCACATATTTCTCTCTCTCTGAGCACACTGAGAATATATCTGCTGAACAAAACTCCGCATTGGCGATAGGAAAGGCATCCGGCCAGTAAACACTCTGCTAGCTCTATTCAGTTGCCCAGACTCCACCCCGCAAGGGATTATGGGGACTTTAAAAGATGATGATGATAAGATACTACCAGATTCTGTAGGTTAGTGTTTCTCAACTTCAGCAACTTTAAAATGGTTGGACTTCAACTCCCAGAATTCCCCAGCCAGCTATGCTGTTATGCTGGCTGGGGAATTCTGGGAGTTGAAGTCCAACCATCAGAAAATGGCCAAGTTTGAGAAATATTGCTGTAGTAGACTAAAATATAAAGTCTGATGATTTTTAATGGTTGGGTCCCAACATATTTGGAAGAAGTTAAATCAAGAGATTTAAATAAAAAACATTTCTTTATTTTATTTTCCTTCAGGTAACAGATAATAGGAATTGGAAGGGACCTTGTAGATCATCTAGTCCAACCCCCGCCCAACTTTCTTCTTGGTTTTCCAAAATTCCACATGTACAGTTAGTCCTCAACTTACGACCACAACTGAGCCCAACATTTCTGTGGTTAACTGAGACATTTGTTCAGTGATTTTTTTTGCCACATTTTACAACCTTTATTGCTACAGTTGTTAAGTGAATCGCTTCAGTGGATCACTTAGTAATCTGGTTGTTGTGAATCTGGCTTCCCCGTGGACTTTATTGGTCCGAAGGTCGCAAAAGAGGATCAGTGCGAATGTCATAAATAGGAGTCAGTTGCCAAGTGTCTGAATTTTGATCACACGATCACGGGCATGCTGCAAAGGTCGCAAGTGTGAACAATGGTCATTCAGTGCCATAACTTTGAATGGTCACTAAATGAACCATTGTAAATCGAGGACTACCTGTACCACGGAGAACTTTTTTTAAAAAAATGTTTGAATTAAGGAAGTGTGGAATATTGCTTTCACATCTGATTCTCCTCGTTCTGAATATTTCTTTCTCTTTTCAGAGGAGATTCAGCATACAGTGGAACACCTTAACCGAATCAAGGAAGACAAGATCAATTTGACCAAACTTGAACAGTGAGTGACTGCGATCTTCCCAGATTTAAAAGGACTGTGATAGATAGATAGATAGATAGATAGATAGATAGATAGATAGGTGAGAGATAGATAGATGAGAGATAGGTAGGTAGGTAAGTAGGTAGATAGATGATAAATAGATGCTAGATAATAGATAGGTGATAGATACATAGACAGAAAGATAGGTAGATAGGTAGGTAGGTTGATAGATAGATACATACATACATGATAGATAAATAGATACATGGTAGATAGATAGATAGATAGATAGATAGATAGATAGATAGATAGATAGATGATAAATAGATGTTAGATAATAGATAGGTGATAGATAATAGATGATATACATAGGCAGGTAGATAGGTAGGTAGCTGGGTAGATGATAGATGATAGATAGATGATACATAATAGATAATAGATAAGTAGGTAGGTAGATGATAGATACATACATACATACATACATACATGATAGATAGATGGATAGATAGATGATAGGTAGGTAGGTAGATGATAAATAGATGCTAGATAATAAGTGATAGACAGATGATAGATAATAGATGATAGATACATAGGCAGAAAGGTAGGTAGCTAGGTAGATGATAAATAGATAGGATGGATGGATAGATAGATAGATAGATAGATAGATAGATAGATAGATAGATATAGATAGATACATACATACATACATACATCATAGATAGATAGATGATAGATAGGTAGGTAGATGATAAATAGATGCTAGATAATAGATAGGTGATAGATAGATGATAGATACATAGGCAGAAAGGTAGGTAAGTAGGTAGGTAGATGATAGATAGATGATAGATGATAAATAGATGCTAGATAATAGATGATAGATAATAGATAGGGGATATACATAGAAAGATAGGTTGGTAGGTAGATGATAGATGAAAGATAGATGATACATAGATAGATAAATAGATAGATGATAGATGATAAATAGATGATAATAGATAGATGATTAATAAAATATATATATGTATATACATAGATAATGATAATAGATGATAGATGATAAATAGATGATAGGTAATGGATAGATAGATACATAATAGTTAATAGATAGATGATAGATAGATGATAAATAGATAGATGATAGATATGGATAATAGATAGATAGATACATAGATAGATAGATAGATGATACATAATAGATTGATGATAGATACATGGATGGATGGATAATAGGTAGGTAGGTAAGTAGATAGATGCAATATAGATGTAATATATAGATAGATGCCTGATAGGTAGGTAGGTAGGATTCCTTTGGCAACCCTTTTTGTCCTTCCCAATTCCAGAGGAGGGCTGCTGCTTCCCGATGGACTGGCTCTCATGAAAGAACTGGAGGAAGCCCCCGATCCCTTTTTCGGCATTATGGAACCTCTGCTGCCCAGCCCTTTAATGATCCCACATGTAAGATTCCCCCTTTTTGGGGGGGGGGCGGGGGGGAGATGCTGGTGTGATTCTCCCCCATCCCGATGGTTAAAGCACCTGGATTTGGCCACGGATGGTTGTAAGGGCGAGGACCAGCGCTGTCGTAACTTTGAACCACTTGCTAAACAAAGGGTTGTGACTCAATTCGACTTACGACAGTTAATTCCGTGACCATTCAGAGTTATAACGGCACTGACTTTTATAAGATGACTGTTTTTCATACAGGTACTTTATTTTCTAGCATGACTTGCAAATAGTGGGGTCCCCTTGTGGTGTCCCATCCAGGCTAACTATGTCTGGCCCTGGTTAACTCAGCCAAGGTCATCCAACTGGTCCTACCCTGAACCGCCAAAATTCCTACTTGAGTCATGTAAATTCAATTCCTGGCACTATATCAGATTGATCATCAATATAGGATAGGCTGGAATTTGGAATGGAATGGAATGGAATAAGAATAGAATAGAATAGAATAGAATAGAATAGAATAGAATAGAATAGAATAGAATAGAATAGAATTTGGAATGGAATAAAAGAATAGAATTTGGAATGGAATAGAACAGAACAGAATAGAATAGAATTTGGAATGGAATAATAGAATAGAATAGAAAAAGAATAGAATAGAATAGAATAGAATAGAATAGAATAGAATAGAATAGAATAGAATAGAATAGAATAGAATAGATCGGAATGGAATGGAATTTGGAATGGAATAGAATTTGGAATGGAATAGAATTTGGAATGGAATAGAATTTGGAATGGAATGGAATAGGATAGCATAGCATAGAACAGAACAGAATACAATAGAATTTGGAAGAATGGAGTGGAATGGAATGGAACAGAACAGAACAGAATAGAATATGGAGTGGAATAGAATATTAGAATAGAATAGAACGGAATAGAAGGAATGGAATGGAACTTGGAATAGAATAGAATTTGGAATGGAATGGAATAAAACAGAACAGAATAGAATAGAATTTGGAATGGAATAGAATATTAGAATAGAATAGAAT
Source organism: Pseudonaja textilis (assembly GCF_049901715.1). Lineage (NCBI taxonomy): Eukaryota > Metazoa > Chordata > Lepidosauria > Squamata > Elapidae > Pseudonaja > Pseudonaja textilis. The sequence goes on along the minus strand of NC_142008.1, from coordinate 126,287,330 downwards.
AGAATTTAGAATGGAATGGAATGGAATAAAATAGAGTATTACAATAGAATAGAGAATTGGAATGGAATGGAATAGAATAGAATAGAGTAAGAATAGAATAGAACAGAATTTGGAGTGGAATGGAATTTGGAATGAAATAGAATAGAATAGAATATAGAATAGAATAGAATATAGAATATAATTTGGAATGGAATGGAATGAAACGGATCAGAATGGAATAGAATTTGGAATAGAATAGAGTAAGAGATTTGGAAGGGACCTTGGAGGTCTTCTAGCCCACCCCCCTGCTTAGGAATGGAACCGTATATCATCATCATCTTCTTTTCCCAGATCCGATGCATCTTGGAGGCCCCAACTCCTGAAAGAAGACTTCTGGAACAGTCCCCTCGCTCCATCTGGTCTCCAGTGGAAGGTGAGTCTGAAACTCAGGACTCCGCCGTTTGATTGTATAAATCCTCTCATCCTCAGGCGAACATTTGCCTCGCTTAACCGTGAGACAGGTTTGCCTTTCGGGATGACTGTCAACCCACAAATGCAAATCCTGACAGCCACTTTTAGTTGTGGGAGGATGTGGTGAGTCTCACCCTGTTTTTGCTTAAAATTGAAACTGGCCAGAGTGTGAAAAATTCCTTTCACCACCCGTTTTGACTGCAGCTTTCAAAGTATTGTAAGAAGACGTTGTGTCTAGGGAGATTCTCGGTCATCCAGGTTATGGTTTTTCCAAAGGTGTTTTTTAACCACTTGACTTTCTTTGATTTTTTCCTTTGAAGACATTTCGCTCCTCATGCAAGAAACTTCTTTACTTTATTGTCATTGCACCTCGTACAACGAAATCAAACACCACCTTCAGTGCACATTGAAAATAAAACACAAACACACCTCCTTCGCCCTCCACACATTGAACGAGAAACCCCCGACACCGCACCAACACTACACTATACAGCAGAATTCAAAAGAGCTACTGCCCTGGGATAGAAGCTGTTTTTCAGCCTATTTGTCCTTGTTTTTATTATCCTGTACCGTCTGCCAGACGGTAATAGTTCAAAAAAAAAAGGGCTCCCAGGATGAGATGGATCTTTGAGAATGTTTTGAGCTTTCTGAAGGCAGCGGGAGCTATAAAGCTCTTCCAAAGAGAGGAGAGGGCAACCCATGATCTTCTGGGCAATGACCTTAACCCTCTGGAGTGCTTCCCTATCTGCCCCTGTGCAAGTGGCAAACCATACAGAGGTGCAGTAAGTTAAGATACTCTCTATGGTGCAGTGGTAGAAGGTCACCAGCAGTTTTTCATTTGTTTCCTGAGAAGCCTCAGGTAGTATAATCTCTGCTGGGCTCTTTTGACCCGGGCTGCAATGTGAGCACCCCCAGGTCAGGTCCTCTTTTAGGGTAACACCCAGAAACTTAAAACTGGCCACTTGCTCTACTCGGTCTCCATTGATAAGCAAGGGCTGGATGTCTGGTCTGTTCTTTCTTTAGTTCTGACCAAATGGTGGCGAGCAGAAGGATTTATATTCCTTTACGGTCCTCTGGTTGTTAGTACTCTCTCTGAGAGTCATTGAGGCGACTTAGAGGTTTATCTGTGCCACCTGAATCAGAGTGCAAATGTACACATACACATCTGAACTAGACTGTGCTTTGTGTCATATATGTAGGTATATGCATGAATTTGCATGCATATATGTACATATGTATGCATTTATTTATTTTGTCACGTGTATGTAGTATATGTTGGAGGTGGTGACCCTTTGAGAGCTGTAGGCAACGAAGTTTCATTTTAATGTACGCTGATGAGTGTGTTCTCACCCGGCTCCCCAAACACAACAAACCTTCTGACGTGAACTCAGATTCCTTTATTAGTAGCGCCAGCAGCCCCAGCAAAAAAATTCTCTCTCATCACTGGCTAACAAGTTCGTCCGGCAGGGAGATAAATAGTTGTCGGCCACACCTATTCATCTTCACCCGCTGCCTTTCATCCCCAGTGCTAGAGTGGGGCTTTGCTAGCAGTGGTGGCTCTTCCGTCCCAAGGCCCGGCCCATAAATCTCCACTGCTCTCCTCTCCTCTGCCTTCTGCACATCCGCGCATCAGGCACTGGATCCAGTTGTTCCTCCTCTTCCTCATCAGCCCCCTCCAGACCTGAGGGTTGTTGACTTTCCATCTGAGGGCTGACAGACGGCCCAGGCTCTCTCTCTCTCTCCTTCCCTCCCTCTCCTCTCTCTCTCACACACACACACATACACACACACACACACAAACTCTCTTGGGAGGGGTTTGAAAGAGGGGTCAAAGAGGCCATCTACTTTGTTGATAGCCCTCTCAACAGAGACACCACATATCTCCTGTTTACAGCAAAGTCCTTTAACCGTGGCAACTTTAAGACTTGTGGACTTCACTTCCCAGGGTTGAAAACAGCCTGCCCACCTCTCTTTTTTGCATATTTTTTTTTCTCTCTGCAGCTTCTGGCTGCGATGTTTCAAACTTGCCAACGGCTAGCCCGATTTTTAATGATTATTCATTCCATTTTCACGAAGCCACCGCCTTCCTTCTGTTCGATGATTGCTTGCTTGAATGCCGAGGCTTCTGCAGCTGTGAAACAGCCGTTAGAGACAGAAATAACCCTATACAATTCCTTTCGTTGCCCCGGTAATCATTTGCAGCAAAAAATTTTTTAAAAACAAACAAACCAGAATCTTTTGACTCATTAAAGACAAGCAATGCATGTTCCTGTGCTATGAATTAGAAGCAGCTCTTCCCTGGCTTTGCAAGGCCAATTCTTTATTTTTCAGTACAGATGGTCCCCTAAGTATGAGCACAACTGAGCCCAAAATTTCTGCTGCTAAGTGAGACATTGGTTAAGTGAGCCTTGCCAACCTTTTCTTGCCAGCGTTGTTAAGCAAATGGCTGCATTGTTTTAAGTTAGTCACGGGGCTTTTTAAGCAAATCTGGCTTCCGCATTGACTGTGCCGATCAGAAGGTCACAAAAGTTGACCTCAGGACATTGCAATCGTCATAAATGTGAATCAGTTGCTGTATGTCTCAATTTTGATCGCATGACCATCGGTCATAAGTGTGAAAAACGGCGATGAGTCCCCTTTTTCAGTGCTGTTGCAACTTCCAGTGGTCATTAAGTGAACTGTTGTAAGTCAAGGAAGACCGAATGGGATTTCTGTTTTAGTTCGTTTTCACGGCTCTGAGCCCAAAGGGAGAGGGCCAGTTTTGTAAAAACAGCCACTAACTTTCAACTCTTCTCATCCCAAAGGAAAATCGAGTATCACAACCTCTCCCGAAAAGATCACGCTCAAAGATTCCGAGCCCATCTCCCTGCTGAAAATTGAAGTAAGCCCTCCTGTTGGGAAGTAGGAAAGAGGGGTAGACAGGGATGATGTGATTTGTAATTGTGGGAGCATCAAATGTCACCCCAAAATAAGGAAAATACTCTTGGGGGTTTGAAATAAAATAAATAAAATGTTATTGGGTTCACCCCTGTGGTACTGAAGAATCAAAAAACAGCTTTAGTTTCTCTGCACAAATGCTTGTCCAGTTAAACAATAGCTCCCCTTTCTCCCCATTTCTGGGTGAACACATTGTCCAATGATGAGGCGCAAGGGTGGGATTCAAAATTTTTAACAACCGGTTCTGTGGGCGTGGCTTAGGTGGTGGGCGTGGCTTGATAGTCATGTAACTGGGTGGACATGGCTTGGGGGTCATGTTATTGGCTGGGTGTGGGCAACTCAATATCACTCACATCGAGGCGCACATCTCCTCGCCTGGCCTCTCATGGGGATGCTGCAACAGTCGTAAGTGGGAAATATGGTCATAAGCCGCTTTTTTCAGTGCCATTGCAACTTTGAATGGTCACTCCACACAAACAAAGTACCAGCAAAGGAGGGGGAAAAAAACTCCAGGGAAGTTCCTGAGACAGGAAGTCCAGTCCTGCCAAGAGTGTAATAAGGGTTAACGAAGAGGCATTTTCTGTAAGCAACACCAGAATGTTTCCTTCCCGCCTTCCTTACAGGATTAGGCCAGTAATTTCTTCTAACAACCGGTTCTCCGAACTGCTTAGACTGTTAACAACCGGTTCTAGCGAATAGGTGAGAACTGGTAGAATCCCACCCCTGATGAGACATCCTTTTCTTATAGGAACAGTGCAGAGATGGTATTCAGCCGGTTCGGTCGGTTCTGGCATACCGGTAGCAGAAATTTTGCGTAGTTCAGAGAACCGGCAAATACCACTACTGGCTTGCCCCTGCCACACCCACCCTCGCCCTTTCCTGTCCTATATCTCCTTGTTTTTTAGCTCAGCTGATTCGCACGGCAGAGTGGATTTCCGCACCTCACCTGAGCTAAAAAACAGCGCACCTCACTATTGCTGACACAAAGGGCGTTTTTTGAGTATTGTGCGCACGCACGAAGCACGCTGTCATAGGATTAGTAGAAAGAATAGAATAGAATAGAATAGCATTGGGAATAAGAATAGAATTGAATCAAACAATGAATAGAATAGAATAGAATAGAATAGAATAGAATAGAATAGAATAAAATAGAATTTGGAATGGAATGGAATAGAATAGAATAGCATTGGGAATAAGAATAGAATAGGACAACGAATAGAATAGAATAGAATAGAATAGAATAGAATAGAATAGAATAGAATAGAATAGCATTGGGAATAAGAATAGAATAGAATCAAACAATGAATAGAATAGAATAGAATTTGGAATGGAATAGAATAGAATAGCATTGGGAATAAGAATAGAATAGAATAGGACAATGAATAGAATAGAATAGAATAGAATAGAATAGAATAGAATAGAATAGAATGTAGGATAGAAGATAGGATAGGATAGGATAGAATAGAATAGAATAGAATAGAATAGAATAGAATAGAATAGAACAGAACAGAATAGAATAGAATAGAATAGAATAGAATAGAATTCTTTATTGGCCAAGTGTGATTGGACACACAAGGAATTTGTCTGTGCTGTATAAGCTCTCAGTATACATAAAGAAAAAATAAAACACATTCATCAAGAATCATAAGATACATTACTTAGTGATAGTCATAGGTTACTAATAAGCAATCAATACTAGGAAACAAATCAAACAATATAAATTGTAAAGATACAAGCAACATGGTTATAGTCATACATGGGAAGAGATAGGTAATAGGAAGGATGAGAAGAAGAACAGTAATGCAGTCTTACTAAAGAGTTTGACAGTGTTGTGGGAAATTATTTGTTTAGCAGAGCGATGGCATTCAGGGAAAAACTGTCCTCGTGTCTAGTTGTGCTGGTGGGCAGTGCTCTATAGCGTCATTTTGAGGGTAGGAGTTGAAACAGTTTACGTCCGGGATGTGAGGGGTCTGCAGATATTTTCACCGCCCTCTTTTCGACTCACGCAAAAGGTCCTCGATGGAAGGCAGGTTGGAAGCAAATGTTTTTTTCTGCAGCCCTAATTACTCTCTAAAGTCCGCGTCTGTCTTCTTTGGTTGCAAGACCCAAACCAGACGGTTATAGAGGTGCAGGTGACAGTATTAGAATCCCACCACTGGAGCAGTCCGTCTCTTTCTCGGGCATCTGCAGCGGTGACCTTGATGGCTTTCACTATCTCTGCATAAGTTCTCCGCGTTTCATTCCACCCTTCCCTACTCCCCCCGCCCACCCACCCCAACTCCCGATTCACTGTGGAATAGCGACGGGGTTTGAAAGAAGCAAAGTGGTTCAATCTTAGAGGTAGAGAAAGAGAGATCCTCATAAGAGGTCCGTGACAGATTCTCCTGCCTGCTTTAGGACGAGCAAGATCTCCCTGAAATCACACTCAGAGAAATTGAACTTTTGGAGGAGCTGAAAGGATTCCTGGTGCCCGGAGTAGAGGAGGAACCATTGACCCTTCCGGATGAGGTCAGAAAAAGACATGAGGAGGAAGGTGAGGAGTAGAAGGTCGTAGAAGGTGAGACTTTTAAGCTCTTTCCTGGTCCTGAAACTCAGGAACATTTTAAGTGTATTAGATCGACCAAAATGACCTTCTCCTTTGATGGCCTTGGTTGCTTTCTGGAATCTCCAGAGAGGAAGGAAGAAGAAAACCATCTTTGAAATCCAGGGAGGGGGTCTGGCTGGTCTTCAAAATCTTTCCAAAGACCCTTGAACAATAGGATAGCTTGGAAAAACCAGCTGGTGAATCTGGAGTCTTATCTCAGCAGATCATCTTCGAATGTTCTGATACTACAAATGTGCAGGTGCCCCTTTATTCTTTAGCTGCTGGGGTCATGTTTTTTGGATCAGAGGCCAGAACAACTGAAGAAGATGCTCTGGTTGGGAAAAAGCCGGATTGTCCCTTCTCCATACTGAGAACAGAGAAAGGGGGTGAAATGGGCAGCATGTGAGATGATGGATAGATAGCAATAACACTTACTTATATACCACTTTACACAGCTTTACAGCCCTCTCTAAGCAGTTTACAGAGTCAGCATATATGCCCCCTAACAGTTTGGGTCCCTTATTTTACCCACCTTGGAAGGATGGAAGTCTGAGTCAACCTGGAACCTAGTGAGATTCGAACTTGCAGGCAGCTGGCAGTCAGCAGAAGTAGCCTACAGTTCTGCACTCTAACCACTGTGCCACTGTGGCTCATGCTGAGATGGATGGATGGATGGATGGATAGATAGATAGATAGATAGTAATGATAGATAGATAGATAGATAGATAGATAGATAGATAGATAGATAGATAGATAGATAGAGATAGATAGATAGATAGATAGATAGATAGATAGATGAGAGATAGATAGATAGATAGATAGATAGATAGAGATAGATAGATAGATAGATAGATAGATAGATAGATAGATAGATAGATAGATAGATAGATAGATAGATAGATAGATAGATAGATAGATAGATAGATAGATAGATAGATAGATAGATAGATAGATAGATAGATAGATAGATAGATAGATAGATAGATAGATAGATAGATAGATAGATAGATAATATGTCGATTGAATGGATGTATTGAAAGATAGATAGATAGATAGATAGATAGATAGATAGATAGATAGATAGATAGATAGATAGATAGATAGATAGATAGATAGATAGATAGATAGATAGATAGATAGATAGATATAGACAGACAGATAGATAAGCAGGGATAGATAGATAGATCGATAGATAGATAGAGAAAGAGATAGATAGATAGGTAGATAGATAGATGATAGTTATATAAATAGATAGATAGATAGATAGATAGATAGATAGATAGATAGATAGATAGATAGATAGATAGATAGATAGATAGATAGATAGATAGATAGATAGATGATAGATAGATAGATAGATGATAGTTATATGATAGATAGATAGATAGATAGATGATAGTTATATGATAGATAGATAGATAGATAGATAGAGATAGATAGATAGATAGATGATAGATAGATAGATAGATAGATAGATAGATAGATAGATAGATGAGATAGATAGGTAGATAGATAGATGATAGATAGATAGATAGATAGATAGATAGATAGATAGATAGATGATAGTTATATGATAGATAGATAGATAGATAGATAGATAGGTAGATAGATAGATAGATAGATAAGATATAGTTTAAATAGATTAGATAGGTAGGTAGGTAGATATTAGCTAGATGATATAGTTAGATGAAAGAAATAGATGGTAGATAGATATAGATGATAGATATATAGATGAAAGATTAGATAGATAGATTGAGAGAGGGAGGGGGAGATTTTTACTCTGTTACTTCTCTTTAGTAGATTTGCTCAACTTTCCCAAAAAATTTTCTGGAAGCCTTGAAAGTTTATCAATGGAATGGAATAGGACAGAAAAATAATAATAAAACAGAACAGAATAAATAGAAAAAGTGTGTCTTTTTTTATTTATTTTTTACAAAAGTCTTTATTGCAAAGTTTTTACAAAATGGTTCCTCTCCCCGTCTCCATGTCCAACATTTCTTTTAACTCACATTTGTAGCTCCCCTGCTCACACTCCTCACTTTCATTTGTTAGTGTGGTAACACCTTTTCCCCTTCCTTTTTTTCCCTCCCCCGCCGAATCTGTGGAGAAAGCCGTAGTTGGAGAGCCATTGATGTCCATCGGGCTGTCGCCTCCCACAGGGTAAAGCACAATTTAAGGAATTTAAACAACCTCTGAGAAATTATATACACAGGTAAAGGTAAAAGGTAAAGGTTCCCCTCGCACATACGTGCTAATTGTTTTCGGCACTAGGAGGCGGTGTGCTCATCTCTGTTACAAAGCCGAAGAGCCAGCGCTGTCTGGACATCTCCGTGGTCATGTGGCCGGCATGAACGCTAGAAAGCGCACGGGAGACTGTTCTCTTCCCACCAACGGTGGTCCCTATTTTTCTACTTGCCTTTTTTACACGCTTTCAAACTGCTAAGTTGGCAGAAGCTGGGACAAGTAACAGGAGCTCATTCCATCACGCGGCGCTAGGGATTGTATGTATGTAGAGAAAAGTCAGGTCTTAACACTTAGGCAAGAAAAACCAAAAGTACACATATAGACTGGGTGAAAATAGCAGTAGCTTTGAGGGGGATCTTGGACAACCAGCTCAATAGGAGCTAGCCATGTGCAGCAGCAGCCAAAAAAGCCAATGCAATCCTAAATTGCATTAACACAGGGATACAATCGAGATCAAGGGGGGCACTAATTCCACTCTATAAATACCATTAGAGTACTAATACCACTCTATAAAGCCTGAGTAAGACCACACTTAGAGTACTGCATACAGTTTTGGTCACCACACTATAAAAAAGAGGTTGAGACTCTAGAAAGAGCAACCAGGATGATGAAGAGGCTAAAACATACAATGAACGGTTGCAGGAACCGGGCCTGGCTAGTCTAGGGAAGAGAAGGACCAGGGGAGACAGGATAGCCATCTTCCAATATTTAAGGGGCTGCCCCAGAGAGGAGGGAGGGAGTTAGGCTATTTTCCAAGGCACCTGAAGGCCAGAGAAGGAATAATGGATGGAAACTGATCCAGGAGAGATTCAACCTGGAAATAAGGAGAAATTTTCTGACAGGGAGAACGATCAACCCATGAAACAGAAGTTCCACACAAAATACAAAAGGAAATGGAACAAAATTAAATACAAAAGTAAATAGGAACGGAAGTTACCTTCGGAAGTTGTAGAAGCTTCATTCTTGGAGGCTTTCAAGAAGAGACTGGACTGCCATCTGTCAGAAATGGTGTAGGGTCTCCTGCTTGGGCGGGGTGGGGGGTTGGACTAGATGACCTAACTTGTCAAACTCTATTAATCTGTTAAAAACCATGTACCTTATTCATGTAATAATGTACTTGGGGGTTTGTGTGTTGGGTGGGAGGTTGGGAAATCCTGTGGTCTCCACACAAAAGTTACACATTGTTGCTTGAATGTTAAAGACTGAAATTCTGAATTGATTCTCAGCCATCCAGGTCATGATTTTTCAGGAGGCAACTAGACTTCCTTGGTTTTTCTTTTTTTTTTTGAAGACGTTTTGCTTCTCATTCAAGAAGCTTCTCCAGCTCTGCCTGGATGGTGAGGAATGGAAGGATTTATCCTCCTTGCAGACAGCTGGTCGTTTGCATCCTTTTTGAGAGTCGTACAGGGACTTTTAACTATACAATTTGATATAAACACCCTCTGGAAGGTGTGGGAGTAGGAATGGATTTCCAGAGGGGAAAAAATTGTAAACTACACAAACCATTTGCACTACTCAGGTGACCCTGATGGCAAAAATAAACCTCCAAGTGGCCTCAACGGTTCTCCAAAAGGATGCAAAGGACCAGCTATCTGCAAGGAGTATAAATCCTTCCATTCCCCACCATCCAGTCAGACCTGAAGAAGCTTCTTGGATGAGAAGCTAAACATCTTCCAATAACAACAACAGAAAGTCCAGAAGCCTCCTGAAAAAAGCACCTGGGGGACAAGCTTGAAGACTTGGAGATGAAATGAATCAAAAATAAAACGTGTATTTCATTTTTATTATTTTTTTCTGGGGGGTTGGGGTTAGGACGGCAGCGGAGATGGCGGCTGTGAAAGAAATGGGACCGGTGTTGACAGAAGAGATCGAGCCTTCGGTGAAAGTTCCTCTGCAAACTTTGGGTGAGTGATGATGATGATGATTCAGCAAAATTGTACAAACTGACTACCTAGAACGCCATAACCGAGTTGCTAAAATCATTCACAACAAACTGCGCCAAACGTTTGGAGTTGAGCATAGTCACAACTCCTGGGAACGTCAGGTTGAGAAGGTTCTGGAGAATGAGAAAGTCAAGACCTTGTGAGACTTCAAAATTCAGACTGACGGGCCCTTGGCCCGCAACACACCTGACAGAACAATCGTTGAAAAGAAAAAGATTTGGTTTGTTGACATTGCAATGCGCGGATTGTAGACACGTAGCAAGAAAAAAAATCACAAAGTATTGGGACTTAAAATTGAAGTTGAGCGACTTTGGAAAAAGAAATCGTGTTTTCTCCCAATTGTAATTGGAGCCCTTGGAGCAATACCTAAAGGGCTGCCTCGCTATTTGGAAATCCTGAATTTATCAGGCTTGAATATCCTGATTCTACAAAAAACCACCCTACTTGGAACAGCTTATATCCTCCAATGCTACCTTGAACAGTTCCTAGGTCCTTGGTTAGGGCTCGAACTGTTGAGCTACCAACCAGCCCCAAAGATTGTCAATCTCACCAAAGGTTAAATAATAATAATAATAATAATAATAATAATAATAATAATAATAATAATAATATTGATGATGTAGTTTTTGGCTTACGAGCACAATTGGAACCAGAACTTCCACAGCCAAGCGAGGCATTTAAGTGAGTTACGCCCGATTTTGCCAACCTATTTGCCGCCGTTAATAAGCGGATCACTGCTGTTGTTAGGAGAGTTGGGCGGTCGTTAAGCGAATCCAGCTTCCTCTCCATTGACGTTACTGGTCGGAAGCTGGGAATCCTGCGGGATGTGGCTACCATTCCAAATTTATACGTCGGTTGAATTTTGACCCCCTGATCTCGGGGGAATGTTGTGATGTTAAGTCCGTGAGCCAGTTGAACTGTCACTACACGAATGGTTGCAATTCGAGGCCTATTTGTACATTATTTGTGGGGCGAGATTTAATCAGTGGCAGGATCTTGAAGAGCTCTAACCCTTCTAAAAAACCCCAAGATCTGTTTATTTTTGGGGCTTCCCAAACCCATCCAGTCCTCGACTTGCAATCACAACGAAGCCCCACGTTTCTGTCGCTAAGTGAGACATTTGCGATGTGAGTTTTGCCCCGCGGTTCGAACTTTTCTCACCAGAGTCGTTAAGTGAATCTCTCCAGTTTGTTTAAGTTAGTAAGGCGGTTGTTAAATGAACCTGGCTTCTTCGTTGACTTGGGCTATCGGAAGGTTGCAAAGGGGGATTATAATGACGCAGGGAGACTGCCACCGTCATAAATACGAGTCAGTTACCCAATTTGATCATGTGATCAAATTGCTGCAAGAGTCGTAAGTGTGAAAAATGGTCATAAGTGCTGTTGTACCTTTGAACAGTCACTAAATGAATGGTTGTTACAGAAAAGATGTTGACATTGGAAAAAAATGCTAAGATGATTAAAGGCTTCTTCCAACCTTCTCTCTTCCATTCTTTTCCTTCTCTGCCTTCTTCAGTCACATTCTTCCTTCCCTTTCCGCTTTTCTGCCTTCCTCTTCCTCCTCCCCTTCCTCCTGTTCCTTCTCCCCTTCCTTTCTTCCGTCCTTGTCTTCTATCCATCCCTTGAGACTTTCAAGAAGAGATTGGATTCCCCTCTGTCAGAAATGATGTAGGGTCTCCTGCTTGGACTAGATGACCTACAGGGTCCCTTCCAGCGGATTGATCGATTGTAAGTCAAGGACTACCTGTGTACGTCATATATAGAATAAAACCTACAAATGTGTTCGGATTTGACTGTGGGACCGAAAGGAAAATCCAAAGCTTAATGAGTCCAGAGGTATTTTTTTTTTTCACTTCTCTGCCCTTTGATCTTTTCTCTCTTGGGGGAAAAAAACGAAATTAGTCCTGTTTTCCTGGGCGTCTTTTAGGTGGGCGAGAGAAAAACATGGTTGTTTTTTTCCAAGATGCCTCCTGGTTTTCATTCATCTCCCTTATCTTTTAGAGATTACTCCTTCGGGAGAGGAACCGAAGTTTCCAACCGCCCCCTCATCGCCCAGGGTTAAGGCCAAGAGAAAGCAACCGCTGAGTCCCGAGGTGAGATCAAAGGAGGATGGCCGGGATAGGGCCCCCTTCCACTCAGAGGCTGCTCCCGGGAAGGGTAGGGACCCCTCTTCAAGGTGAGGTCAGAAATTCTCATGCCGTGTGTGGGTTTCCTTCCCCCAGCTCCAGCTAGCCGAGTATGAGCCGTCTCCTCCACGTCGTAAGCATCGTCGAAGGCAGCTGTGTTTCATGGACAAAGTGACCCAAATTTCCAGGAAAGATTTCAAGAAACAGATATCAGATCCGCACACTCAGTGCCAGCCCCTGGTAGATGTTTGGTGCGGGGCGGGGAGGGGTGTGTGTGTGTGTGTGTGTGTGTGTGGAGAGATGTGGTGGGGTTGCAAATCCAGCGTACTTGTCCCACCTGCGGAGTCTCTTCTCTCCCCGGGCGGGGAGTTTTTACGAGTTTTATTTTCATTTATATCCCGGCCTCTTTATTTTGATATCCACAACTCAAGGTGGAGAATGTATCTAACACTCCTCCTTTCTTCCCCTTTGCCCCACAAAAAACGATCCTGTGAGATGCGCTGGGCAGAGAGAGAGAGAGAGAGAGAGAGAGAGAGAGGACTGGCTCAAAATCACCCAACTGGCTTTTGTGCCTAAGCTGGGACTAGAATTCCCAGTCCCTTGGTGCTTAGCCCAAAGTCACCCGGTTGGCTTTCATATCTAAGATAGGACTAAAACTCGCCATTTCCTGGTTATTGGCCCATAGTCACACAATCAGCTTTCATGCCCTAAGGCAGGACTAGAACTCACCGTCTCCTGGTGAGTCCCCCAAGATCACCTAACCTGTTTCCATGCCTAAGGCAGGACTAGAACTCACCGTCTCCTGGTGATTGGCCCAAGATCACCTAACCGTTTCCAAGCCTAAGGCAGGACTAGAACTCACCGTCTCCTGGTGATTGGCCCAAGATCACCTAACTGTTTCCAAGCCTAAGGCAGGACTAGAACTCACCGTCTCCTGGTGATTGGCCCAAGATCACCGAACTGTTTCCAAGCCTAAGGCAGGACTAGAACTCACTGTCTCCTGGTGATTGGCCCAAGATCACCTAACCGTTTCAAGCCTAAGGCAGGACTAGAACTCACCGTCTCCTGGTGATTGGCCCAAGATCACCGAACTGTTTCCAAGCCTAAGGCAGGACTAGAACTCACCGTCTCCTGGTGATTGGCCCAAGATCACCGAACTGTTTCCAAGCCTAAGGCAGGACTAGAACTCACCGTCTCCTGGTGATTGGCCCAAGATCACCTAACCGTTTCCAAGCCTAAGGCAGGACTAGAACTCACCGTCTCCTGGTGATTGGCCCAAGATCACCGAACTGTTTCCAAGCCTAAGGCAGGACTAGAACTCACTGTCTCCTGGTGATTGGCCCAAGATCACCTAACCGTTTCCAAGCCTAAGGCAGGACTAGAACTCACCGTCTCCTGGTGATTGGCCCAAGATCACCTAACCGCGTTTCCAAGCCTAAGGCAGGACTAGAACTCACCGTCTCCTGGTGATTGGCCCAAGATCACCGAACTGTTTCCAAGCCTAAGGCAGGACTAGAACTCACCGTCTCCTGGTGATTGGCCCAAGATCACCTAACCGCTTCCAAGCCTAAGGCAGGACTAGAACTCACCGTCTCCTGGTGATTGGCCCAAGATCACCTAACCGTTTCCAAGCCTAAGGCAGGACTAGAACTCACCGTCTCCTGGTGATTGGCCCAAGATCACCTAACCTGTTTCCATGCCTGAGGCAGGACTAGAACTCACCGTCTCCTGGTGATTGGCCCAAGATCACCTAACCTGTTTCCATGCCTGAGGCAGGACTAGAACTCACCGTCTCCTGGTGATTGGCCCAAGATCACCTAACCTGTTTCCATGCCTGAGGCAGGACTAGAACTCACCGTCTCCTGGTGATTGGCCCAAGATCACCTAACCGTTTCCAAGCCTAAGGCAGGACTAGAACTCACCGTCTCCTGGTGATTGGCCCAAGATCACCTAACCGTTTCCAAGCCTAAGGCAGGACTAGAACTCACCGTCTCCTGGTGATTGGCCCAAGATCACCTAACCGCTTCCAAGCCTAAGGCAGGACTAGAACTCACCGTCTCCTGGTGATTGGCCCAAGATCACCTAACTGTTTCCAAGCCTAAGGCAGGACTAGAACTCACCGTCTCCTGGTGATTGGCCCAAGATCACCTAACTGTTTCCAAGCCTAAGGCAGGACTAGAACTCACCGTCTCCTGGTGATTGGCCCAAGATCACCTAACTGTTTCCATGCCTAAGGCAGGACTAGAACTCACCGTCTCCTGGTGATTGGCCCAAGATCACCTAACCTGTTTCCATGCCTGAGGCAGGACTAGAACTCACCGTCTCCTGGTGATTGGCCCAAGATCACCTAACCTGTTTCCATGCCTGAGGCAGGACTAGAACTCACCGTCTCCAAGTTTTTAGCCTGGTGCTTTGACGAGTAAACCAAACTGGTTTTTCTCCACTTTGCTCCAGGACTGTTGTGGGTGCGTTCACAGCCCCACGGAAAACCTCCGAGGATGTCTTGTCTCTCACTTCAATTCCCTTTGGTCACCCCGACGCGCTCTAATAATTTCCCTTTTTTGCCCCCTCCACGTTTTTTGCCCTAGGCGAAAGTGCTCCTGCCAGTGAAGAGATTCAGGACAGCAGCCGAATTGATGAATCACCCAGCCGCTGGTAAGCAAACCTCCTGTACCTGTAACTCTGCAGGTTGTTCCCTTCCCTTCTCCTCCCTTGTGGGGGGCAACGGTGTGCGTCTCGCATCCATGACCCAGAACAAAGCAGGCCGTAAACCCGCAGAGGGCCAGGAATGCAGAACTCCCCCCCCCCCCATTCTTTAGGGACTCTTTTGCACTGGGTGCCCTGTTGGACCAATCGACCTGTGCCCGTCTAAGCCTAGAGCGGCGTTCCTGCTGCCCACTTTGCAATCTTTGCGACTTGGTGTTACTTTCTGCTTCCTGCGAAGGAAAAATTCCATTTATCCAGTCTGCTGGGTTCCCTCCAACCATGGAACCTTTGAACGGAGAAAGGAGAAGATTTGTAGCTCAGGGTTGTTGTGGTCCTGGGTGCTCTCTGAGCGGGGTGGTTTCCTTGGTGACGTCTCATTGCCCAACTAGGGAACATCATCAGTGCTAGAAGGGGAGAGGAGGAGGAGGAGGAGGAGGAGGAGGAGGAGGAGGAGGAGGAAGACTATGGGGTCCTGGTTGCTCTCTGAGCGGGGTGGTTTCCTTGGTGACGTCTCATTGCCCAACTAGGGAACATCATCAGTGCTAGAAGGGGAGAGGAGGAGGAGGAGGAGGAGGAGGAGGAGGAGGAGGAGGAGGAGGAGGAGGAGGAGGAGGAGGAGGAGGAGGAGAAAGGCTATGGGGTCCTGGTTGCTC